>NC_067240.1:7040000-7340000 GCF_019924925.1 Ctenopharyngodon idella | reverse complement strand
TGGGCAAAAAACAAACATTTTCAAAGTATCTTCTTTTGTTTGATTTTACAGAAGAAAGAAAGTTGGTTTGGAACGACATCAAGTGAGTAATTGATGACAAAACATTTTTTGGGTGTACTATCCCTTTAATACACTCACAGTATGCTAAATATGCGTACAATAAGTGTACATTTGAAGGTATTTAAAGTCTGCATTAAATGGAAGTTGTAATAGTCTTTTCTTCCCTGCTGAAACGGCTTCTCGAACATGAAAAAATATAGGGTGGAATTTGATTTTGGCCATCAGGAATTGATTGGATCATTGGATCTTTGTAGTTTGCTGTTGATCGATCTCATGTGAGTGACAGGTTGTCCCGTCCTCGCGCAAGTAAACACGTCATCACAGAAGACACAAGATTTCGCTGCAGCAGAAAGTTATTTTGATTAATGATTACGAGGGCAAAAATGTGCGTGGATACTTTGTTTAAAATAAACACTGCAATATTCCATAAAATAAGAATTGTCCATTTTGATTTCGTGGTAACTTTAAATTATAAAATGTAATAATTAGAGCTGTCATTGTAAAAATAGTAATACTTACATTTTTAATGCAATTTCTTTATATATTTATATATATATATATATACAGTTGCAATCAAAATTATTCAACCCCCTTAACCTGCAAGACATTTTGCTGCTGAGAACAAAATTTTATGAAAGCAATTCATCAAAAGCACCAGTTAACTATTATACAAAGTTTATTAATACGCATTTGAGTGATTCTGAGAATGTAAAGTTGAAAAATTTAAAAAATCAAACTGCCTATAAAACTATTCAACCCCCAAAAGTCAAATTTTGTGCAGAATCTTTTATTCTTTATAACCTCTAATAAACACTGCCTGTAAGTGGTTAGAAGCTTGTCACCTTTCTACTGCAATCTTTGCTCATTCCTTGCTTGAAAAAGCTTCCAGATCACTGATAGTCACATGTTTGACCATGGAGATGGTGTTCTTCTGCTCATAAGCTTTGGCTTTTTTTTGAGTCCAAAAGTTCCAGTTTGTTCACATCCCTCCTTAAAACATTCTTCCACAACTCTACAGGTATATCCAAATGAATTTGAGCAAATTCAAGTCAGCCTTTTATGTTCTTCTTGGTCAAGAGTGGCATTCGGCAAAGCTGCAAAGCTTATGAGCAGAAGAACACCATCTCCATGGTCAAACAAAGTTTGTTCTCAGCAGCAAAATGTCTTGCAGGTTAAGGGGGTTGAATAATTTTGATTGCAACTATATATATATATATATATATATACATATATATATATATATATATATATATATATATGTGTATATATATATATATATATACAGTCAAACCAAACATTATTCAGACATTTGATATATTTTTACTAATGGGTGCAGGACACTAGTTCATTTATGTAAGTGAGGATAGCAAAATAAAGTAAACTGTGACATATTATACCCAAAAATTATTCATACAGTGGACTACCAGTAAAATTGATAAAAATTTGGAACCAAAAATTATTCAGACACTTTGACCTGACCATGTTTTGCTTAAGTGTTATCTGACATAATTAAGATTAATTTTTTCTGACACAGTTTAACTCTGAGATCTTGTCATATTTTATTACCATTTTTTTTAAACTATAGTGAATAAACTGTATTAATGAATGAAATGTTCAAGGTGTCTTATCTATCTCTCTCTCTCTCTCTCTCTATATATATATATATACAGGTGCTGGTCATATAATTAGAATATCATCAAAAAGTTCATTTTTTTATTATAAATTATTTTTAAAAATGAAACTTTCATATATTCTAGATTCCCTACATGTAAAGTAAAACATTTCAAAAGGTTTTTTTTTTAATTTTGATGATTAGAGCGTACAGCTCATGAAAGTCCAAAATCCAGTATTTCAAAATATTAGAATATTTCCTAAGATCAATCAAAAAATGGATTTGCAAAACAGAAAAGTTCAAGTTCTTTAATGTATGTTCTTTTGTGCACTTAATACTTGATCGGCAGGACACATTACAGCAAATGACTTGCTCCTAGCACAAATTACTGCATCAGTGAAGTGTGGCATGGAAGTGATCAGCCTGTGGCACTGCTGAGGCACTATTGAGCCTTCAGATCATCTGTATATTGTTGGATCGACTGTTTCTCATCTTTCTCTTGAAAATATCCCATAGATTCAGGTCAGGCATATTGGCTGGCCAATAAAGCACAGTAATATCATGGTCAACAAACCACTTGGAAGTGGTTTTTGCACTGTGGGCAGATGCTAAAGTCCTGCTGGAAAAGGAAATCAGCATCTCCATAAAGCTTGTCAGCAGATGGAAGCATAAAGTGCTCCAAAATCTCCTGGAAGATGGCTGCATTGACTTTGCACTTGATAAAACACAATGGACCAACACCAGCAGACGTCACGGCCCCTCCAAATCATTACTGACTTCAGAAACTTCACACTAGACTTCAAGCAGCTTGGATTCTGTGCCTCTCCAGTCTTCCTTCAGACTCTGGGACCATGATTTCAACATGAAATGCAAAATTTACTTTTATCTGAAAAGAGGACTTTCGACCACTGTTCACTGTCCAGTTCTTTTTCTCCTTAGCCCAGGTAAGATGCTTCTGACGTTGTCTCTGGTTCAGAAGTGGCTTGGTAGTCTTTTTCCTGAAGATGTCTGAGTGTGGTGACTCTTGATGCGCTGACTCCGGCTTCATTCTACTCATTGTGAAGCTCTCCCAAGTGTTTGAATTGGCTTTACTTGACAGTATTCTCAAGCTTGCGGTCATCCCTGTTGCTTGTGCACCTTTGCCTACCCAATTTCTTCCTTCCAGTAAACTTTGCATTTAATATGCTTTGATACATCACTCTGTAAACAGCCACCCCATTCAGTAATGACCTTCTGTGACTTACTCTGTTTGTGGAGGGTGTCAATGATTGTCTCCTGGACCATTGCCAAGTCAGCAGTCTTCCCCATTAGTGTGGTTTCAAAGAACAAAAGATACCCGGAATTTATACTGTAGGGATGGTCATTTAATGAAACTCAAATGTAAATATTCTAATATTTTGAGATACTGGATTTTGGACTTTCATTAGCTGTACGCTCTAATCAACAAATTTAAAAAAAAAAACGTTTGAAATGTTTTACTTTACATGTAGGGAATCTAGAATATATGAAAGTTTCATTTTTTAAAATAATTTACAATAAAAAAATTAACTTTTTCACGATATTCTAATTATATGACCAGCACCTGTGTATATATATATATATAAATTTTTTCATTCAGTTCAGTGTAATTATTTTTTATCATCTTTATTATTTAAATTGTATTTAAATGAATATGTAATTCATGTATTTTTAATGTATTTAACATTTTTAATGTAAAAAAAATATAGTATTTATGTATTTATTTATTTTTAAAGACATTTTTTTTTCTTTTACAAAAATAAAATATTTGTACATTTTTATGAACAATTTTCATAATATCTTTGGAACTTTTAAATTATTTAGGTTTAATTTATTTTATTTCAGTTTTAGTTGGTTTTAGTTTGTTTATAAGGGCTGTCAAGCGCTTAATTTTTTTATCTAATTGATTACATGATGTGCACGATTAATGAATCTAATCGCACATCAAATTTGGCTGAGAAATTACCCCCGAAAGATAAAGTCATTATTGTGTTAATGACTTTAAGGTCTCAAATAGACATTACAAAAAGTAGTTTTAGAAAGAAATATATTATTTGATGAATTTATTACAAAAACTTTTAGTTTTTTTTGTTTTTTGTTTTTCCAGAACTTGCATTTGAACTGGTATTTACAGACTGTTTATTGCAGCTGAGAGGTGGCATGAATGCATTTAACATGCAATTACAATTAAATAATTCCATGAGATTAATTAATATTAAAGGGTTAGTTCACACCAAAATGAAAATATCTTTCCAGTTAACAAAACTGTAAAATGTCCATTGAAACTGTGATAAAAAAAAATCCTTGGTGACATATTTGCAAGGTTGCTAACTACGTGGTTTCTTAAATGTGTTCTTTGTCTTTTTTTTTTCTTCTTTTTTTTTTAAATACAGTTACGCCGTCATCCACCCAGAGCAGAAATCATCTGATACCCCTGAACAGACCGGTTTCTTCTGAGATCCAAAGCCTGCTGTCCACCTATTATAATGACAGGTGATACAGATTCAGACAACTTGCACACAAGCATGTAAACACACACAGAAACAATGTGTGTCTAATGCCCTCATGTGCACTCTAAAGGCATGTGTGCTGTAGAACAACATCTACTAGGCCATCTACCGAATGCCCTCAAATCAGATGAAGCATTCATTGTGATGGTACACAGTGTAC
This sequence comes from Ctenopharyngodon idella, assembly GCF_019924925.1. Lineage (NCBI taxonomy): Eukaryota > Metazoa > Chordata > Actinopteri > Cypriniformes > Xenocyprididae > Ctenopharyngodon > Ctenopharyngodon idella. Next base: position 7,335,640 of record NC_067240.1, on the reverse strand, counting down.
TTGTGACACCTGAATAAGTTCTTGGCATCCATGTTAATTTTAATGCCCGGGAGTGGCTTCCGTATCTGCAAAGTCATCTTAATTGAATTACCTTTGCATTGAAAGACTTTTTCATTATAATTTCAGTGAAAGCGTAATAGAGGCTTGATAACACATTCAATCTTGTTCCAACTTGCCATAAACATGTAGGTGTGGTGTCACTGTCACACATGCCGAACTCTCATTTACTGTCATGTATATAGACATAGTGATGAATGATGTTTCATGAGTTTAAATATCCTCATACTTGATGGGACAGCTGAGAACAAACAAGTCTGTCTTAGACTCCATTCATGACATATTAACAAGTGAGCTATATTGGGATGTGTGTTTTACTAAAGCACATGTACGCTGTGAACTGTAAGGTGTTCGTTGGCATTGAGAAGAAAGTAAAGTACAGTATGTTTGAGACAGTGGGTCAGTTTGTATAGTTGGCATGATCAAGTTAGCTACATGTTGAGAATGTTTTTCTCGATAATTTGGAGGGAATCTTTTTTTTCCCGTCTGGTGACTTTGACGTCACAGCTCACGATAGTCACTAGCGAAGGGTTGGGATGTGCAATCTTGAAGCAGAGAACCGCAGACATTAAATGATTCAATCATGTTCATGATGATAATAATTATTATTATTATTATTAGGGCCCAAGCCACTAAGGCGCAGGGGCCTATTGTTCTCCTAAGGATTATTATTATTATTATTATTATTTTTTTTTTTTTCTTCAACCTTCCAGGGCTTTTTGGGGGGCCTTAACGTGCTCAAAAACTCTTGAAAATTGGCACACACATTGGAATCTGCGGCCATTAGGACACAGCAGACGCTGGGACCCGGGCATGGCATGGGGGCTCAACAGCGCCCCCTTGAATGGGTTCCAAAAACTTGGCTATATATCAAACACGCTTGCATGTATTAGTATGAAACTCGCTACACATAAAGACCTCATTGGTCTGAACAACTTTCGTGCTCTAAGTTATACGCCAGCTCAACAGGAAGTCAGCTATTATGGGTTGTTTGAAAAACGCATGCTCTGGAATTTGATATACTCCTCCTAGGCGATTAATCCGATCACCACCAAACTCGGTCAGCATGAAGTCAAGACACTGATGATGAAAAATTGCCAGCGGATTTTTGATATCTCGAACGGTTTGGCTGTGGCGAGGCAATGGATTTATGGCGAGAAAAGGGAAACACGGAATGTGTTATAACGTCTGCATACATTGATTGATTTTTTATGAAACTTCAGCCATATGTTCGTTGTAGGAGTCCGATCACATGGATGTGACTATTGTGAGTCAAAGTTATAGCGCCACCAACTGGCAGTAGGAAGTGTGTCACTTTCAAAATGCTTTGAGATCACCCTCTTTTTTTTTTTACCCGATTTGCTTCAAACTTTATCACAATAATGTCAAAACATGGCAGATGTAGACCTGTGAATGTATTTGTGATATCTTAAATATTGTTGCCATGGCAACATGTCAAACTTTAATAATATTCTTGAGTGTTTTTGAGGCTCTTAACATGCTTCAAATTGCATGAAACCATACACACACATCAATATTGTCGACCAGTAGACATGGACAAAGCCTTAGAAACCGGCGTCGTGGAGGGGCTCAGTAGCGCCACCTTTTGACAAAAATGGGGGGGTTATTTTTACCTACAGTCACCAAACTTGGTACACATATTGTTCTCATTAAGCCGGACAACTTTCTAATTTACAGTCATTAGCTCCGACCAACAGGAAGTCAGGCATTTTGGTTTGAATGTGGAATTTTCACACACTTTCTCTCTCTCTCTCTCTCTGTCCTACCCCCCTCCCCCCTCAGTCTCACTCTTTCTTTCTCTCTTGCTCTCTCTCAGTGTGTGTGTGGGTCTCTGTCTGTGTGTGTGTGATCATATTGGCACCAACTGCTGCAGTAAATGTGGTGTATTCAAATGACTTTGAAATAGTCCTTTTATGTTTAACCGATTTAAATGCCTATTGCCCGCCGTGCACAGTTGCCCTGAAGCCACCGGGGTGGCGGGGCCACCGGGCTTGGGCCCGCCATCGCTGCTTGCAGCTATATTTTTAATTGTTTTTGTTACTGGAGAATGCAAGCATAAAATGACTAAATAAAATGACTTAGTATATCATGGATGTTTTTGGAAACATTAAAACCTTTTTTATATATTATGGGTGGGAGTGTTTATTATAGGCCTTTTTCAAATTGCATTATTAATACTGAAGCAAAAACAAGTCTTGCCTTTGACGTCATTTTTTTTATAGTTGAATATGAAATATTCATTGAATAGAATACAATATGAAATCACCCAGTGTTCTACACCCAGTTTACTTTGTAGGAAATGACTCACAATTCATTTCTTTTGTTTGAGTTTTTATGTGACATTAGATATGACAACAGGCAATTAAATATATACTTAATTTAATTATTGATTAATGTTTAGTAATTTTGTTATGTGCTCTTGACATTCAATTTTTTTTAATTTGTTATTTAAGTTTAATTTATTTTATTTCAGTTTTAGGTTGTTTATTAGGGCTGTCAAGCACTTAATTTTTTTTATCTAATTGATTACATGATGTGCCGATTAATTAATCTAATCGCACATCAAATTTGGCTGAGTAATTACCCCCAAAAGATAATTTAAAGTCATTATTGTGTTAAATGAGAAAAGTCTCAAATAGACATTATAAAAAGTAGTTTTAGAAAGAAATACTGTATATTATTTGATTAATTTATTACCACAACGTTTAGGCTGTTTCTCCCCCCAGAAACTGCATCTGAACTGGTATTACTGTTTATTGCAGCACAGAAGTGGCATGAATGCATTTAACATGCAATTACAATTAAATAATGCCATGAGATTAATGGGGTTTAAATGGTTATTAAAGGGTTAGTTCACCCAAAAATGAAAATTCTGTCATCATCTACTCTCAAAGCCTCTATGACTTTCTTTCCTAGATAATTTAACCCATACAATGGAAGTCAATGGTAAATCAAAACTGATTACCAACATTCTTCAAAATATCTTTTATGTTCTGAAAAGAAAGTCAAACGGGTTTAAAACGACTTGAAGGTAAGTAAAGGATAACAGGATTGTTTTCATTTTTGTGTGAACTATCCCTTAAATGGATTTTTTTAAAATATTGAAGTATGAAATTATTTTTTTTAAATGAAATTATACTCTATATAAGAAACTAAAACTGCCAGTAGGTGGCAGTTAATGTCTTAATGAGTTAGTCTTTAATAAGTCATTCAGTCTTTTGGTTTGTTCAAATGGCTGATTCAGTCAGGAATGAAGCAAAGCCTTGTTCAGTCTGTCAGTTCAAATCACATTTTTGTGCATATTCAATTTGAATCCGATCATATTTATCAAGTGAGAATGGCTAAAAATCACATGAAGTGCGATTTATACAAATCCGTTTTGAGCTACATTTGTATGTGTTTTGAAATCCTATTGAAATGACATTTCTGGAAATCCGTTTCAGTCTGACCGCTCTAATCGGATTTCATGTGATTACGTAACTTTTTCACACCATGTAAAAAGTAAACATGTCAGACGTTGTTATAGGAAGCATACTGAAAGTCGCTGCAAAAACAAGGCTGCATTGTTGCAAGTGCTGGTGTTGTGCCGAATTTCGACTCCCTTGTTGAAGTCGCTACCTGATTGCCTAATCCCAACCCCTCCCCCACACGTAATCTTAAACCTACCAATAATAGGGTGGTAATAATTTGGTGGGGGTCAGAATTCGGCACAACACCGGTCGAGCAGAATATTACAATAGCCTATAAATGGAGACCTGCGGAGAAGACAGCACGGAATAAAGGTGCCGATATACTTCAAACGAAACCAAAATCAACAAAATCATGCCAAAAAATCAACAAAATCATGCCAAAACGAAGGTTGTTTAAAGTTCATTTTGGGAGTTCGAAATTGCTTGCCAAAGCGAACCCTCAGGAAAAGTTTGCTCAAGCTGCAAAACATTTTCGTACTACCATTGGTCTCATGGCAGGCATGTGTCTTTTTGCGTCGTCAGCATGAGATCGGCCTTTATAGAGACCGCCGATCAAACTTCCCAAAGCAATTCTAGGCCAATAGCGATCGGTAGCCGATTAATTGGAGCACCCCATTACTAACCATGGTTTGAAGAAGTTTTTTTTTTTTTTTTTCTTGTTATTGTTGTCCCAATTGGTTATGCAGTGTCACACCTACCTTGTGACTGTTCACTTCTGTCATACTGTTGCCAACCATTCTTACTTGAGGTTAGACATAGAAGGAATTGGGGAATGTGAAATCTCAGGCAAGTACTGCTGCATCTGTTCTGTATAAATGTGCCAGTGCAGATGGGTGACATTCCAGTGGCCACTTGCTCGTCTATGTTAATTACTATTTGCAACGTGTGGGCTGCTTCTACACATGTCTACACATGTGTCTTAATTCACCCAGAAGACCTGAGTCTTACTATTTTTTGTATTTGCACGTACTGTAGCTTAAGGAAGTTATGGATAAATTAAACCTGACCCTGGTTTTTGTCGTTCCTCATGTTGAGCATTCCTGAACAAGTAATTGTTATGAATGTTTAGCTATGAAAATGCACATTTATGTTTGTGTTTTTATTTGTGAGTGTTATTGTGTACACTGCCATTCAAAAGTTTGGGGTTAGTACGATTTTAAGATTAACTTGATCAAAAGTGAAAGTTTTGAACTTTCTAATCATCAAATAAAACTGAAAAAATAAGTATCATGGTTTCCACAAAAACACATCACACCTGTAATTAACATTGACAATAAATATTTCTTGAGCACCAAATCAACATATTAGAATGATTTCTGAAGGATCATGTGAGGAATAAATTAAATTCACAGCAATCGCAGGAATAAAATTCATTTAAAATACAAAACAGTTCTTTTAAATTGTAATCATATTTAACAATGTTACAGTTTTTACTGTATTTTGATCAAATAAATGCATCCTTGGTGTGCACTTTGGAGAGACATCTTTCAAAAACATAAAAAAAAAGCTAAACATCCAATGGAGGCCTCACTGAGCCATTGGATTTCATCAAAAATATTTTAATTTGTGTCCTGAAGATGAACGAAGGTCTTACGGGTGTGGAACGACATGAGGGTGAATAATTAATGACAGAATTTTCATTTCTGGGTGAACTAACCCTTTAATCATAGCTTTAAAAATGGCTTTGTAAAACACCGATTTCAGAAGTACAGATTACTAACACCTGGACTATGGAGTCCTGAACTAAAATAAACATGATTAAACAATATATACACGCATACATTCCTTATTAGTATTACGTCAGCTAGGGGTAAGACCTAATAAATGAAAGAAAAGAAAAGATTGAAAGGATTCCAGCAGGCCGTCAGACCAAAAGGACCAAAGAAAACACAATAAACTATAAGGTTAATTTATTGTAAATTACGGAAGAAAATAAAAATAAATTAGTAGAGTTCGTTAAAGGGACCCACGGCAGAAACGAGATGAGATAATACACAGATTATACCCTATGTTTAATAAATAGACATTTATTAATAAGTATAATTAATAATAATTAAACAATAAACATTTATTAAATTGCTTATTAATAAATGTTCACACTTTGATTATTATTGTTGCCTCTAGTAATTATGTGTCTGAATTTTAATTTCAAACCTATTTTGGGTTAATTTTAAACCAGCCAAATAGTAATTTTTAAACTATAGTTGGGTTAAATAAAACTGCCCAGCGTGTTGGGCAAACATTTAACCCAACCGCTGGGTTTGTCCATATTCAACCCAACTTGGGTTGTTTTTAACCCAACATTTTTAGTGTGTAATAAATCAATCAATACGGTGACATTTTTCAAGAGAGGCCCAAGGCCCAAAATAATCATCTAATTAAATAAATAAGCAGCATAAATAACCTATCATAAAGAAAAGAAAAATAATTACAATCAGCCTTACCTAACTACACTACACTTAGCAAAAACAGTATAAATGAGGTTCAAACAAAAAGGTCAGGTCTCTCTTACATTAGTACCACATTCTAAATGAAACAAACGATCAAAAGAAACACTCAAAGCACTAAGAAAACATTTTGGTCTGGCGGCTGGCAGGAAGTCTGGACCAGTGTGACCTGCAGCTCGCTTCTGACGAGTGGAAGAGGCGTTTTAAAAGGACTGCCCGCTGATCACCCAATTACCGCTGGCAGGCGGCAGCACACTTGACAAATCAGCGGTGGTCTGAAACTCAAAAAAAACAACATTGAAAAGGATACACAAATATTTAAAAAAAAAATTATGTAGTTTTGAAGGCACAAACATGCACGTACACGTCAGAGCCATAGCCTTGTGGGCAGCGGTCCAACATTTCAGGCAACCCAAGTTTGTGGTCCTATCCTGATCCTGTGCCCCTTTCTCCTCCCCTATCCCTTCCTTTCTCCCCTTGACTGTACTGTCCAATAAGGACAAAAATGCCCAAAAACATAACATAAAACAAAACAAAACAAAAAACACATGTATGTACACATGCAGATGCCATAGATTACATAAATTACTTTTTCTCACACAGTGACTTTTCCAGTTTAGATTTAACCAGAACCCAAGACATAATGGGTGCCAGACCACAAGGAAAACAAAACAGAAATTTTTTATATAATTTGTTTTTTCACACTCCTCTCTCTCTCCTTCTTTATTTCAGTTACTGAAAGGATGGAACAAGACTAAAGACTTTTTTGTGCACAGCTCAACACACCCCAAAGCAGCACAGCACACACAAATCTTTGCCAGCTTTAGTGTGCAACACTTTTTTGGGAAACCAAAATTCATTTGTTTATTTTTTTATAATGTTATAGACCTATTTATTGTCAAATTCATAATGCACACACAAGTTCTTAACCAATTTCCTTATTATTTGTCATGATCACAGAATTAACCCTAATATTAGATGACTGTACTTTATCCCACTTCACTAATTACCAAATAAATTAATCTAATTAACTTTGATATTTGATTTGAAATTATGTGAGAATTAAGAAATTGTAGAGTGTTACAACAGACAATAAACTTGCACAGCTACATAGGAAATTGGTTGCCATGCAGGGAAAACAGTCAACTGTGCAAAATAAGAATGTTGCTGTTGACCAATTAGAAGTAAGCATTCTAAAGAGCTATATAATCATTTAAAATGTGGTTATGCTATAAAAGCTTTTTAAATGTTTTCTTCTAATTTAGTTATTTCTCAGTTTACAATTGTTAAGGTGTGAAAAACATACTATACATGTATAGCGCCAGACCATTACTGAGCATTAAGTTTGATTCTACAGCCCTTATTGGCTGTTTAACTTGATCCCCTGCGGAATCAGGACTTCTTTTACATGTGGTGCTGGATTAAAATGCTGCTGGATTAAAATCTTCTGCTACAAGCTATGGAAATCCTGCATGACAAGAGTTTGACAGATGAAAGCTTTTGTTTTTGTTTTGCTTTTATTGGCTAGTAGTAAGTAATTATTAAATCACCCTAGGCCAGAGAATTGAGCAACCACATCTCAGCTCAAACTTTAAATTAAGACAGGTAGCAAATTCAAAATATCTGTGTTAGGAGAATGCCTTTTGCTTCCATATTATCAAATCAACAAATCAACAAACCAACACTGTTTCAGATCGATATGAATGTAACCCCAATACTAAACCTTATTGGATTTTAATTTTGGATTCATCAAGATTAATAACAAATTGTTGGTGATACTGTAGCTGGAAAAGTAGGCTGCATTGACAATAGGTATGAACCTGTTGTTTCTTCGTGTATATGACAATTATGTTCTCAAAATGTTTTTATAGTGCCAAGATAATAAAATGAATGTTTGGAAATCCCCATTTCTTGTTTGTTTGCTTTGTTTGATTTTGATTATGTGTGAAGGGGAAGTATGAAGGGGAATATGCATGTATCGAGAGTAAAGTGCATAATATTCTAGTAGGTTCCTGCGCAACCAGTAAAACAACTTGTGTACGTGATACCTACCTAACATATTCTTAGAAATTCAGAGGTACTGTATCTCAGGAGTTTTATATTCGGTACAAAAGTATACAAAATAATGGAGACAATCGCAACACCTAATCTAAAGTGTTTAGAGTCATACTAAGGCCACGTTCACACAGCAGCAGAATACAGTTGTCAGTCCTGTATTTAAGTCCTTAATACGGTTACATTTGTTCACACACAGTACATTTTTTTTTTTTTACGGGAGTGACAACAACATTTTATAACCGAACTCACACCCAGTAAATTCCCCACCCCCCACCCCATGCAGGCCACTGTCTCAACTGTAACTTTTTTTTATTTTATATAGTGATATTCTGTTCTTCATTTGGGAGCAAATTTTATGTTATTGTGCACAGTAAAAAACTATTAGAATTATTCTAAAAAAACATTTATTAAATCTCTTTTTGCCATTAAAGAAATAAGAAGAATTGTGAAGTAATATGACAGAAACAAATCAAGGTTATTTATCCATTTTAAAAATAAAATATAAACAATAATTACAAAAAAGTTCTATGCTTTGCTGCCAAGGTATCAGTGTTTCTTCATAGAGTCTTGCTAAAAAGTTAACAAAAATGTACCATTGCATACAAATTAAGAGTATTTACAGACTAAACACAAACTTTTTTCCCTGAGTTGTCCCTTTTTATGTTTATATACATTTTATGCAAAAGGTTTAATCGCTAAAAAGCATCTGTCATGTCCATCCTCAACATTTCTCTTTTCAGTTCATCTTTTCAGAAATCCTTGAGTGATGCAATAAGAGAGTCTGATCTGGCAAGATTACGGCATTGACCAAGGTCAAAAACTTTTCAAATTCTTAAAATGTCTGCCCACTATCCAGTCTATAGGGCAGGTGTGCCAGAAGGAATTTGAGGTGGTCTGATGTCAAAGGTGGAGAAGTTGAGATTTCCTTTGCTCCATTGTTAGATGTTGCCATCACTTTCTCTGACTTTCTTCCATGCTTCATGATCAAAGAGAGTGGAGTGTCTTCACTGAAACTGGGGGGTCTGACGTTCATGCTTTCATGGTTGTTTGTCATAGGAACTTGTGCCTGTTTAGGTTGAAAGGGCTTGTGTATATCCCTGTCCAGAGAGTGCTTGAGATAGCTGTTTACGTGAAACATCTGGAGCTTCTTTATACCATTATCTCGAGGGATCATATCAGAAAGGTTCCTGAAAGGGCTCTTCAGACTCAAATTGGCTGGCTCCTCACATGTGGTGGAACTCTCGGATGTTTCTGAATGTGATCGCATGGATAACTTGTGCGCGGGTTGTGCTTCAGCTTTGGTTGGGCTTTGAGAAACAGGCCCGTTTCCCGACAATGCCTGGTTGGAAACCAGTCCTCTCCTAATGAGCTCCTGTAGAAGCTTTAGAGGAATCTGAATTTCCATTTTGCCATTGGGATCTACGGGTGGGTGTCCATGGGCATTGCTTTGGTTTAAGATCCCTCCTAACTTAGGCGTAGGTGCACCAGGAGACTCTTCCTTCCACCAGTCTACGTATTGGTCGCGTTCCTGTGCTTTCATAGAGAGTGCTTCGGAGTAGTTTAGTCTACGATTGAATAGATTGACTGAAGGAGGACTTGCTCTACGTGGGACTGGATTGGCACTGGACGTGAGATCAATGACATCAGCCATCACTGGGCTCGGTCCTGCTCGGACAGTCCCTGTACTTCCTTCTCCTGAGGAAGTTTCATCCACTGTTTCCCCTTGTTCTGCACCTTCTTCGGTCGTCAAACCCCTTGGAGGGTAAAGAGGTGAGGCTTTGTTGAGGAATTTGGGCTTCTTAGAGGGAGGTGGGGCGAAAGATGATGGCGTGTCACTCAGCGTCTCAAGACTGTTTTCTTTCCTACTGAGGTTGAGAGGTTCCTCCAAACCGGTTGATGACTTGTACTCTTTTGCCAGGTAGCGTAGCCTATCTAGTGGCTGTTTGCTCTGAACCTCCACAGAGGACGTGCCCAAGTACGAGGCAGGTGTTCGGGGAACGTCTTGAGAAGGGTTGAGGCTTAGGTGGGGCAGTGCAGATTCTCGAAGTGCGATATAACTGGGTAGAGGTGTACTGCCGTGTGGGAAGTATGAAGCGACGTTCAAAGGCATGTTAAAAACCGGTCTCTGATGCTCAGTAAACATGTTCGGCGAGGTCTTTAGAGGAAAAATAAAAAAGAGTAGCATTTCATTAATTCAACACTCTCATAAAACCTTGTCGTTTCCATTTCTAGAATGTTGTTGTGTTAAAAATGTTTAAAGGATTAGTTCACTTTCAAATGAAAATTACCCCAAGCTTTACTCACCCTCAAGCCATCCTAGGTGTATATGACTTTCTTCTTTCTGAAGAACACAATTGGAGATATATTAATAAAAAATCCTGACGCATCGAGCTTTAAAATGGCAGTGAGTGGGATCAATGAGTAAGAGATGAAGAAAGTGTCTCCATCCACATCCATCCATCATAAACATACTCCACACGGCTATTAAAGGCCTTCTAAAGCGAAGCGATGCGTTTGTGTAAAAAAAAAAAAATCCATATAGTTATGATGTAAAATATCTAGCTTCCGCCAGACCCCCTTCCGTATTGAAATTACGAAAAAAAATGGAACTGGCATCGCGTCAGTTAAGCTTTTTGCATAAGTTGAATAGGGAAGGCGTAGGACGTAGCGTAAGCTTTTTGAACTGCGAGAGTTTTACACTTTCTTCTTGAGTTGAATACGGAAGGCGGTCTGGCGGAAGCTAGATATTTTACTTCATAACTTGTTAAATATGGATTTATTTATTTTTACACAAATGTATCGCTTCACTTCAGACAGCCTTTATTAACCCCCCAGAGCTGTGTGGAGTACGTTTATGATTGATGGATGTGGATGGAGGCACTTTCTTCAGCTCATATTCGATCCCGTTCACTGCCATTATAAAGTTCGGATGCGTCAGGATATTTATTAATATATCTCCGACTGTGTTCATCAGAAAGAAGAAAGTCATATACACCTAGAATGGCTTTAGGGTGAGTAAAGCTTGGGGTACTTTTCATTTGAAAGTGAACTAATCCTTTAATATATTAAGTTTTTAACATGTCATACCTGAGGGAATGCCGGGAGGTGTCGGAAATCTACCCGTTTGCCGTTCCTGGGGTATTCATGCTCAAAGTCGTAACTGCTGGAATGGAAGCGCTTTTGTGATCGAGGCGTCCTGAAGACAATATCGTCCCTGTATCCACTTTGGTGACACTCATAAGGAAGAAGTAGTCTGGTTGGACAAAAAGAGGAAAGTTTTTTTTAAAACAATTATATTATTAATAATAAATTTTTACTACATAAAAATGTAGGTCACACTTTAGATTTGGGTCCAACTCTCACTCTTAACTAACAATTAACTATGACTTTTGCCTCAATAAACTCCTAATTACTGCTTATTAATAGTTAGTAAGGTACAGTAGTTGTTAAGTTAGGTATTGGGTAGGACTAAGGAATGTAGAATAAGGTCATGCAGAATAAGGAATTAATATGTGCTTTATAAGTATTAATAAACAGTCAATATGCAAGCTAATAAGCAACTAGTCAATAGTGAGAATTGGACCCTACACTAAAGTTACCAAACTGTAAGCAGCTGCTGTTTAAAGGTCAATTCACACTTCACTGACAGGTGCAGACCAACGCCAACAGTCACCAGATAATAGCACATCACTTCTCAGACATTCCAAGAGTGACAAATGTTCATCATTAGTCAATCAAATTCGGCAAATTGTCTGTCTTTGCAATGTGAATTGGGCCTAAGGTTACACGCACTTACTTTTCATAGTGTCTGCGAGTGCAGGTGGCTGCACTGGTGCTGCGTGGGTTTCCGCCAAGTATGTTGTAAACTTTCTTCCACAACTGCTGCGTAGTAACCTGGAGATCACACACACAGGGTGTGTATATTTATAGCTGGCACATGAAAGTCAACAAAACATTTTTCTTGGGAATAATCTGAAGTTATTAATACCATTCGAAGTATGCAATCAGTTATTTAAAAAAACAAAACAAAAAAAATACAAAGAAAGATGCTGATAGTAAGCAAAAAAATAATTAAATAGCTATTGCGGTTTTTGCAAAAGAACCCCGGAAACAATCAATCACTTTTCTGTCATGCAATGACAATAGTGAAATTCTAAAGAAAGTCCAAGATGGAGTCATTTGTTTTTAAAATTGTCATTTTACCTGTTGATAGCCTCCTAGCTCCTTTACCGTCTTGTACATTAGGAACATATCGACTGAAAAGAAAAGAAAATGTCGATTTTAATACTCTGAAATAAGCTTGTTTTAGACATATGTTCACTACTTGTCTCTCTCACTCACTCTGTTTGAAGCCTAGATGAGGTATTCTCTCAATTGGTGTGTCTCTCTGTTTCATAAAGAGGTAGAGGTCTTTGAGGAATCTCTCCTCTGTCATCTCATCTCCCGGTTCTGAGCTCCTCTCCTGCAGGCTGTCCCGTTCCATCATGCTGACCTGGAAATACAGTATCAGCATATTGATAACATGCTACCATAATACCATAAGAACAGTTTCTGTTCTAAAAGATAAAATTTTATCCAGATACACTACCAGTCAAAAGTTCGAACACACCTTTTCTTTATTATTATTATATTCCGCAATTTATTAAAGTCATCAAAGCTATGAAATCACACAAGTATGGGAATTATGTACTAATAACAGTATTTAAGGAGTTCACATGTATGCTGGACGCTTGATGGCTGCTTTTCCTTCACTCTCTGTTCTAAATAATCCAAAATAATATTTTTGCTAAGAAATTCTTAAGTAGACACATTTTCCCTCGGTTTCACAGACAAGGCTTAAGCTAGTCCCAGACTAAAATGCATGTTTGAGTTGTTTTAACTGGTATATCTTAAAATATATCAGTGTTTTTTCCCCCTCCTCTAAGGCATCTTTATAAAAGCTACTTAAATGTCCTAATTGAACTAAGGCTTAATCCTGGCTTAATCTAAACCCTGTCTGTGAAACCGGGCCTGAATGTCTTTGAAGCTAGTTTTAAAAATGTAAGTTTAAGATTAAGAGATTATTAAATTAATGATGAACAAATTTAGTGTGTCCAAACATGAGACAAAAAAATATTCTACTTACATTTCATTATATTTTATTAAAATATATTATATAAATATTTTATTTTTTATGCCTTAAATGATGATATTATAATAGCCCTATTTATTTATTACAATTAGTCTTAATTAAACTTGATGTACAGTATCCTTTATTCGTTACCTTATTGTCATTCTAATTAATTTGACCAAATACAGATTACTCTTGCACAGAGTAAATTATGCAATAAAAACCTACAAACTTTATCAGCTCATCCTTAACCTGTTAACTTTGCTAAGCATAAACAGTTAAACAATACTAACATATGATCAATCTAATGTTCTTCTTTTATCATTATATCAAACCTTCCACTAGCCTAAGATCTGTGTTCCTATTTCAAGTAAACAGATTAATATCTTAGTCAAGTTTGAGACGTTCTTGATCTGTCAAGATCATCTCATGCACTCTGTGTACCATGATATGTTACGGACTATCTTATCTAAACATGTCTGACGCACACGATGCTTATCCGCGCACGAGAAGGCAGCTTGACAGCAATATTAAATCTCTTTTTGTTGACAGCCCTTGAGACACTGCTTCTCATATTTCCTTCCTCTTTGATTTTTAGTTTTGTCCTTATTTCTTAAGTCATGTTTGGAAAGCATGGAAATTTAACTTAGCGCCACCAAAATACATCTTTAATCTCATGTTAAAAAAAAACAACAACTCAAAACCAGTGATGGATTTAATAAAATTGTGATCATTTATGTGTGATGCATAAGCTCTAAACATTGTCAGGCCTTTAAATATGTGCATGAACAAAGCTGTGGAAGCAATTACTTGACTCAAGAAATTTGTTTTTGTCTCATTGACAACTCACTAATCCGACACTGACAACGACTGATAATCATTCACTACAAGCACATTGTTACATACTATTCATCTTTAATCATGATGTAAACAGTTTAACACAATCATGTGGGATTTTGTTTAATATATTACCAATATATATATATAATGTTTGCTGAGACTTAAAAAGAACCAGAACTTGCAGTGATTTACTTTTGTCCTTGCAATGAAAGTCAATGGAGTCCAAAACAGTATTGGACCCCACTGACTTTCATTATATAGACAAATATTGCCCTTAAGTGACCATTATGTTTGACCCAAAATTTGCTTCATTCACTTTGTCTTACCTGTGTCTCCTCAGATTTATGTCAATAGGATGATGGTTTGCTGGATAGCTCCTAAGTGGAGAAGAATGTAATCCAGAGAAAGTTTAGCCAAGTATTCGGCCCTTAGCAAACTAAACGAACAGTTTGTTTCACACAAGTGCTTTGTGATGCCTACATGCCGTTTCCCTGCACTTGAATGAAATCATAGCTTCTTAGCTCTGTGATTTCTATTCAACCGTCTTCCTGTTTGGAATGTTAGGTTGGACAGGTTCTTCCTGTTCTGAAGACAGATGCCAAAACCTTTGAGTATAAATATCGCTGATAATTACTCTGAGTAGTATTGTAGTCGACCTTAAATTGGCTTTAAAAAAATGACAGGCAGTAGCATGTTTACCAACCACGCAAAACACACAATTGCGTGTATACAATATGTATAATGTTTGCTGAGATTTAAAAAGGACCCGAACTGGCAATTATTTACTTTTGCCCTCAGAAGTGTATAAAAATAAAGTAAAAAAAATGCTTTTCACATGACCATTGATCAGTTTTATACATCACACTAGTCTTGCTCAGATGTTGCTTTTTCATATATAGCTTTAGACACTTTCCAAGACATAGCTTATTTAAGTATCAACATAGTTGGTAAAATTCTAATATCAGACACAAGTGTATTAATAGGCAACATTAATTTGGAATGCATACTGAGCTCATAATTTGCTAATGGAATTTGCTTTTGGAATCTGCTAACTTTTCATAGCAGACTTTGGCATCGCAACAAATCTGAGCATAGTTTGAGACATTATTGAAGAGATGAAATAATTCAGAAAACTGAAAGTGTTTTTGTTTTTTTTGAAAGTCAATGGGGTCCAAAGTTGTTAGCAAATTATGACAGAGTTTTCATTTTTGGGTGTTCTCGTGTGAGATTACTGGGTTATTTTTCTCAGAAGAAAAATGTAAGAAGCGTGAGACATAAGCAAGCGTCTCATTTTGTTCTCGATTTAAAGGGTTCACCCAAAAATGAAAATTCTGTAATTAATTACTCACCCTCATGTCGTTCCACACCCGTAAGACCTTTGTTCATCTTCGGAACACAAATTAAGATATTTTTGATGAAATCAGAGTTTGTTTGTTTTTTAATCCTCAATAGAAAGCAACGAAATTACCACATTTAAGGTCTAGAAAAGTAGTAAAAACATTGATAAGATAGTCAACATGACTACAGAGGTTCAACCTTAAAGGGTTAGTTCACCCAAAAATGAAAATTCAGTCATTAATTACTCGCCCTCATGTCGTTCCACACCCGTAAGACCTTCGTTCATCTTCAGAACACAAATTAAGATATTTTTGATAAAATCCGATGGCTCAGTGAGGCCTCCATTGCCAGCAAGATAATTAACACTTTCAGATGCCCAGAAAGCTACTAAAGACATATTTAAAACAGTTCATGTGACTACAGTGGTTCAACCTTAATGTTATGAAGCGACGAGAATACTTTTTGTGCACCCAAAAATAAAATAAAAAAAATAACGACTTTATTCAACAATATCTAGTGATGGGTGATTTCAAAACACTGTTTCATGAAGCTTCGAAGCTTTATGAATCTTTTGTTTCGAATCAGTGGTTTGGAGCGTACACGTCCCCCAGTGGTGAACCACTGAAATTTTGAAACACTTATGATGCAACGAAGCCTTGTTTACTGAAATCATGTGACTTTGGCATAGTGTTGCACGATATACCGGTATTAGAAAGGTATCGCGATACCCTGCTTTTAAAAACTGTCCGGTTCTTCATTTTATTAGTATGAAGTGCACCACACTGCTTCTAAGGAACATTGAGTGCGTGTTTATTCCTCTCAACTGCGCAACAGCTTTTATGGTGACGAAACGAGAGGTAAAAATATGGCATTATTTTGCTTACACTGCCAACAGTCTGGGCAAGCCCACGGACACCACAAATCCCGTCTGCAAAAGATGTTACAAAATAACGCAAGTGAAGGGAGCCAACACATCCAACTTGGCAAAGCATCTTGCCGACAAACATCCCGATTTGTACAAAGAATTTAAAGAGCGACAGGTTAGTGAATGTGATACCAGCATTATGTTTATGCTCTCAAACATTAAATGAGTGTTATTTATTTATTTTACTCGTGCAAGCAGACCTCTGCAAAGAGGTGTATTATTGAGTGTATCTGGTTGCAAAAATAAAATTAATTTAAAAATACATAAATATGTGAAGGGTATATACAGTTATTTTAAACCAATTTATGCTTTATTAACATTGCTGTAATTATTTACAATAATCTTACTCATTGTCAAAAACACCTACATGTATAAAAAAAAAAAACAGGAAAAAAGCATAACAGCAAATAATTTACAATTTTATCGAGCATGAAAATGATAAACATTAAAAGTATCTAAGTCTGTAACTTCATGGCAATAAAGTTCAAATCCAGAATTATCAGCCTGCACACTGGTGTGCTAAAGAAGACTGAACACAAAAGACTCATTACATCTCCTTGGTGAAGGTCTGTGCTATCAAACTAAGAAAGTAAATTATAAAAGTGTTAAAACATTAGCATAATTTATCCATCTCCCCCACCCCCACAGCCAAACAAACCGATGCCAACAGAACCAGCCACCACGCAGATGAGGCAGCCCTCCCTTCCAGCTGTTTTTCAAGCACACCACAGATATGACAGACTCAAAAGATACAAAAAGATTAAACAAAGCAGTAGCTGAGTTTATCTGTCTTGATCAGAACGTGTGTTTAGCACATCAGGCTTTATCTGCAGTCCTAGACGCATTAGACTGACTGAGGAGCACATTGACACTTTTGTTTTCCAGGCTAAGAACCTGAAAATGACCAAAGAACTGTCCAGAAAATAAGTCCAAGAGAAAATAGGACAAAAAAATAAATAAATAAATAAAAATTATGGTTTTCACATATCCACGTTCTGTTGACAAAAATCTTTCTATTGTGAACTAATAGTTATTCATTTTATTTTTTAAAACATGTAGTTCAGCAGCTGACAAATTCATTTATATTTTTATTTTTAGTTTAAACAGTTCACATTCCCTCTCTGTCTCAGCAGACAGCAAAATGAGAAGAAGCTTTTTGTTTATTAATAAAAACAACAACAAAGTGTTCTGTCATATGTTATTTATTTACTTTTCCTGCTGTTTTAGGTTTTTGCCATAGTATCGTTTAAGTATCGGTATCGTGATATTTAAGTTGGGTATCGTATCGAAGTCAAAATTTTGGTATTGTGACAACACTACTTTGGCAGTTTGATACACGCTTCGAACCACTGATTCAAAACAAAAGATTCGTAAAGCTTCATGAAGCAGTGTTTTGAAATCGCTAATCACTAGATATTGTCATAAAGCCGTTATTTTGGGGGGTTTTTGCCGCACAAATAGTATTCTCGTCGCTTCATACCATTAAGGTTGAACCACTGTAGTCACATGAACTGTTTTAAATATGTCTTTAGTAGCTTTCTGGGCATTGAAAGTGTTAATTATCTGGCAGTGGAGGCCAGTGGAGGATTTTATCAAAAATATCTTAATTTGTGTTGTGAAGATGAACGAAGGTCTTACAGGTTTGGAACGGCATGAGGGTGAGTAATTAATGACAGAATTTAAATTTTTGGGTGAACTAACCCTTTAATGTTATGAAGCGGCGAGAATACTTTTTGTGCGCAAAAACAAAACAAAAATAATAACTACTTTTCTGTACCTTGAATGTGGTAATTTCGAGACTGTCCTCCTCCAAAAAATGACCCTATAGGTCGTTTTTCAAGCACCTTTTTACAACCTATTGACGTTTTAAAGTCATGCGCCCTCTAGCTGGCGTGAAAACAATGACAGTGTTGTGTTGCGTCTTTCGTCATGAAATGACGTATGATCATCATTATCAATCAAAATGCGTGTTCATTTAAATGCAACGTGTGGACTTTTTACACGGTCCCTTACCCGCTATTTGTCCTATTTCCATTTAGCAAAAATCTTTTTTTTAATAACGACTACACCTACCCCAACCCCAACCCTAAACCTAAACCTAGTGATTTATAGTGCATATACACTTTATGAGCACATGCGTTCCCTGGGATCGAACCCACGATCGCATGATCACGACTGCATATTGTTATATATTGCAATGCTCTACCAATTGAGTTACGCGAAACCCGAAATATGATGCAGATAAAAGGGGAACAATGCATGAAAATGAAAGTGTCCTGTTGTCGATAGGGGCGCAACTTTAGCAAACGTTTCTATAGGTCGTATTTCATGCATGAAAATGAAAGTGTCCTGCTGTCGATAGGTGCGCAACTTTAGCAAACGCTCCAATGGGTCGTATTTCATGCATTAAAATGAAAGTATCCTGTTGTCGATAGGGGCGCAACTTTAGTAAACACTTCTATGGGTCGTATTTCATGCATTAAAATGAAAGTGTCCTGTTGTTGATAGGGGCGCAACTTTAGCAAACGCTCCAATGGGTCATATTTCATGCATTAAAATGAAAGTGTCCTGTTGTCGATAGGGGCGCAACTTTAGCAAACGCTCCAATGGGTCGTATTTCATGCGTTAAAATGAAAGTGTCCTGTTGTCGATAGGGGCGCAACTTTAGTAAACACTTCTATGGGTCGTATTTCATGCATTAAAATGAAAGTGTCCTGTTGTCGATAGGGGCACAACTTTAGCAAACGCTCCAATGGGTCGTATTTCAGGAAAGTGACAAACGACCTATATGGGTGTATTGGTTGGAGGATATATTGGTAATTTCATTGCTTTCTATTGAGGATAAAAAAAAAAAACTCTCGGATTTCATCAAAAATATCTTAATTTGTGTTCCAAAGATGAACGAAAGTCTTACGGGTTTGGAACAACATGAGGGTGAGTAATTAATGACAGAAATTTCATTTTTGGGTGAACTAACCCTTTAATCTCATTGTAGTCTGAAAGAAACAATTGTTCTTGTGTAATGTGTTATTGCCAGACAATACAGTTTTGTTGGACAGAACTTCTTGTGGTTTAAGTGGACTTAAACTTACTCACTGGCTGTCTGCAGGTTCATCTTAAGTTGGCACTTGGGATTGCTTTTCTCATTTCCAGACAATGAGAAAACAACACCACAAATAGAACATGTTCTCGCATTTCCCTCCATAATAGTAACTTGAGCGGAAAATATGTCACTATACAAATAGAGACAGCTTAGAAAGAAATTATGTAAGTCTTGACTATCGCAGCACCCTTAGGAGACATAGTTGTCAACTAGATCTAGAAATGGCATGCTAAAAACAGTGTTAAAATGAGTCGATTTATCATGTTTAAAACCATTCATTTGTAGTGATGCTTGACAGAATGTTGAGACCTGAAGTGCGACAGTGTTGACATGTTTGTTTGCCAGTGTTTTTGTCTACTTGTGTTGTCTGTCTTTTTCTTTGTGCTTGTCTACACTTAAACTACAATATTTTTAAGGGCATGCGCTACAACAATACCACAATTTTCTTGTCTTGAAAAACCTGTTTTGTTTTCTTATTGAAACACCGGCTGCTGGAAAATGTATAAGTGGATACAGTGGCTCCAGGAAGTATTTTGTTCTTAATGCACACTTAAAAAGATATATTAGAAACCAGGTGTCATTTATTATGAGAAATATAGTACTAGTACACTTTGTAAAGCAAAACGTGTCACAGAAATAAGCTTGTTATAGGTTTTAAATGATACAAAATTTTTCAAAATGAACACAGAATACTACAGTACCTCCACTAAAATCATCTTGAGAGCGGCTGGTTAAGAGTCATTGCAAAAATGTCTCAGAGAAGTCAAAACGGTAACACTTTATTTTACGGTACAAATTATGCATAATTACTAACCCTAAACAAAAAACCCTAACCCTAACTGTAACTCTATAGTAAGTACATGTAGTAAATTAATAGTACTCAGTACTTATTTGAGTAATTACAATGTAACTACGGCACTAAAATAAAGTTTAACCCTTAAAAACTGTTCATTCTTGGTCCCCTGTATCTAATGAGCAGTCGTTTTTTTAAAGATCGATCTAAGATTAGATTGCAGCTGACTGCACTGCAGCACATTTACATTAATGTAAAAGGACATTGCGGGAAAACTCCCCTTGAAAAATATGCAGAGCATAATTTCCTCATTTCTTTCTTAGACATCCTGATTAGCAACTATGCGACATGATGAAATGATTGGCAGTAAATTGAAAACCTATTTCCTGGCAGCATCTTTTTCTAAAACGTTTACAACAGTTTCCACATTTTTCTTGTCCGTTCAACAGATTTTTTTTGGTCAACTCACACTGATCATGCACATACATTCTCAAAAACACGTGCCTTGCTTGAAATGCATCATTCCGTAGGGACATTTATACTTTTTGTACTTTTTGCACTTTTTGCGATGGGCAATTTGTCTTTGTATGCAAGAGGAAGCTTGTTTAGTTGTCAAGAAGGGTTTTTTTTTTAAATTGTTTTGTTGAGCATAATTTGTGGTTGTTATCATTCACCAGTGGAAAATGCCAACATGCACAATCTGTTGACACTCGGTCCAATTTATCGCTGTTCTGTGGCTTGCTACCTGTCCTAGTGAAACCACAAAACAAATATATCCCTGCTATACATCCACTGATATGGTATAGAATTATATAGCTTTATGTGGATTAAAATTGCTCTTTGAATGTTATTTAAACATTTGTAATCTAATCATTTTCGTTTACATGTCAGTTTTGACTTGTGAATGATTTGTCTGGATAAGTGCATCACAAACTATTTTCGAAACTGCAAAGATCACAGTTTCTTTTTTACATAATCAGATTAATATTCACGAGACAAGCATGTGCCAGCTCACCCTCTTTGAACTAGTCACCAGATTCAAATAACTCCCTGATAGTTTTCAGAAAATGACGTAGGTGTACAAAGCATTTAAAATATGCTATTGACAGGTTCTCATGATTGCCATTATCAGATGAACAGAATTGCAACAAGATCTGTTTTCCAAGTACAAATAACAATGAATTTTTAGAATGTCAGTGGTGCATTTACACCTGCATCAACATTACAGTTCTTGTGGTGAAAGTTTCCTTGGATTCTATTATTCTCTAAAGCAATATTTGCTTATAAAATATCATACCTATGTGATCTTTGTTTGTACTGATTATTGCTCTGTAAACTGTTTGTTAATTAGTGTGATTCAGTTCTCGTATCAGTCATGGGAACAGCTGACACAATGACTGATTCATTTCTTGTATTCTTTTGAGAAGAGATATCCATCTACAATTTATATAATACAAAAACATATAATCAGATCGATAACGTGAATAGAGGGTATGCATAGACGTCACTTTCCCGGCGGACTGAGTGGCAAAAGAGCCTGCTGCTTGACTGGATTTAATAGGGGAAACTGTGAGTAAAACAAGCGATTACACTAAAGGTTGGGCTCAAAAGTGTTCCTTATAACATGTCAAAGAAACCTAATCCATGGATATTGACATGCAGCCAGAAATCGTGTTTCCTGACATTTATATGTGCCTGATTTCGACGCCGGGGAAATACATAAAGCAAATCTGCCTGTGTTGATATATATAATTACAATCAATATATACAATAACAGCTGGGGGCTCGTCCGGGATATTTCCAAGAAACAAGGGACTGAGAGGTCATCATCCATCACAGGTAAGTTGTTTTTAATGATTTCTTGTGGTGGTAGGATTGATTGATCTCATAATAGGTAGTGTTATCCTTGGATGGAGCTCTGAGAGAGTTGTTTAAAAACACCCAATTATGCTGAATATAAGATGGTAAATATTTAATTGATGAGTTGTCAATACAATATATAACAATACAATATGTAGGGTATGATTTTACCCCAAAATCCACCATTTTGACACATAATGATAACCGCAAATCCACGTTTCTCTGCCTGGAGCCCAGCTGTTTCTGTGATTTGCAGTGATCCATTTGCTTCTTTTTTTCAGTAGCTTTCAGCAGTCTGTAAAAATATACCTTAGATTTCTTGTCAAATCTATTTGTACAGTCAATCGCAAAGCTCTTTCCCATTTTGGATGTGTTTTGTGTAGCATTTGCGCTGAAAACCAATTCAGCCACTCAGTCTTTTTGCCACTCAGTGGGCGTAACCGCGGTCACAACGGCCGACGTTGACATCACGTGCATACCCTCTATTGCCTGAAACACCATATTTAGACCCCTTGTTCTGAGAAATATTTGCCTGGTGGTTGCAGAGAAATCTTTATTGGAAAGTGAGTAAAATTCAAAAACCATTATGCAGTAACAACATTCAAGAGAAAAAATGTATAATAAATACAAATATATGCTCTGTAACTGTACACAACCTTCAGTGGGGTCCGAAAGTCCACTTCTTTTCTTTTCTAATGTAGTGCACTTTTTCAGTAAAAAATTATATTAGCAAGCTAGTAAGCAAGCTATTAGTAGGCTATTTGTTATGTCCTTTTGCTTCAATAGAGTTCAACAGCGCCCTCACACTTTTTCAGCAGCATAGGTTCCAAGTATTTCATTTTTCCTATAGGGATTTAAAAAAAAAGTCTTCATTAAAGCATTATAAGCCACGAACCAAGCCAACCAGCTACAAGAATCACATATAGACAAATATTTAAGTATTTTGAAAGCGTAGGGAGATCGACTTGATTATGTAATTCGCAGTGCTTCATGGGAGTAGGCGGAGCTAAGGTGCGCTTTTGGCGCATTTAGCTTTTTGTGGAATTTTCTGTACAGTATCATGGATAATGTAGTTTTTCACTGCGAATTCCGCTGTTAAATGATTATTTTAAAAATACGATGAAATATTGCGGTCTGACGGCTTCAACGGAATCAACTACTATCAATCAACAACCTCGTAGCTCACAGTAAAACTTTTTTAAAGGTTTATAAGTTATCATTAAAAATCAATTTCCCTATGGAGAAAATGAATGGAGTTTTTACTTATGGAACCCAACTTTTGCACTTTTGCATGACAGCAGCACTAAAGCTGACATGAACAAAACCTGATGATCACATTTTCTAGCGTAATTTTAGAAATATGTCTTCTTTAGGTAACACTTTATTTCGATAGTCCACTTTAGACATTCTACTAACTTTGAAACTACATGTCAACTACCTCTCATTAGAGTATCAGTAGACTGTCTGCTTAATATCTGCTAACACTTTATTTTGATACTCCACCAACAGACATTCTACTGACTATAAGCAACTTTGCAACTACATGTTAATTTATTCTACTAACACAAACACTAACACCTAACCCTAACCTAACCGTCTATGAAAATGAAAATTGTCTCATTTACTCACCCTCACGTGGATGAAACAATGACTTTTGAAGTGAAATGATAGGTGTGTGTAAGAAAAATACTAAGATTTTTTACTTTTTAAACTATAAATCATTGCTTCTGGTCTACTGTTATACAAGCGTTCACAAGAGGGACATTATGACGTGACATAAGTGCGTTGTGAAACTCATGTGAGTAGTGGCGGTCCTTTTGTGCGAGCTTCAGAACACACTTATGTCACGCGTCACAGCGTCCCTCTTGTGAACGGTTTTTCGTTTGTGTTTACGGTATCTGAAGAAATAAAGTCATATACATTGGGGAAGGCATGAGGGTGAGTAAATGATAAGAGAATTTTCATTTTTAAAACTAGTCTCAGACTTTTGGACCCCATTGTATATCAAGTGCATTTGTGGACACAGTTCTGAACACGTGCTACTTACATACAATATATTGCAGTATTGTGCACATATGAGAATAATTGTGAGTAAATCACTGAAAGGCCTCCAGTGATTGGCTGAGAGAAACATCTGTTGGTCATCTATCGGTTCTCTCCTCTATGATTGGTACACAGTTCCCATGGTATCTCCTGCATGAATGAGAAGGAGAGAACCATGATCAGTTGCAAAAATGATAAATTACTCAGTGGACGTTGAACCAAAAGAAAAATATGCAATGGATAAATGTTGTTTTTTTCACCCACAATGGATTAAATTACAACACAAGTTAAAGAATAAGAAACAAACATCTCAAGTAAAAGACTGATGATGAAAAAGTGGAAATACAATACATCTATATGTCAGTGTGCATTATGGAATTAATAGAATCAACAGAAAAAGCTTATAAACTTGTTTGTTAAGAAAATTTCCCATATGTCAGAGGGCTCATTGTTCCAGGAACACACATATGCTTTTTTCATATGGTGTATTTAGCACATAATTGTTTCATAGTATTTTATGTAAGTCTTTGTCGCTGAGTCTTTATACTGTAAGTAACGACTTTTTGGGCTCATTTTTATGAATATACACTACAGTTGAAAAGTTAAGATATTTGAATGTTTTTTTAAAGTCTCTTATGTTCACCAAGGCTGCATTTTTTTTAATCAAAATTACAGTAAAAAAAAAAAAAAAAAGCAATATTGTGAAATATATTTACAATTTAAAATAATTGTTTCATTTTGTAATATATTTTGAAATGTAATTTATTCTTGTGATGCAAAGCTGAATTTTCAACATCTTCAACATCACTCATCTCATTGGTCGGATCGAGCTGATGAGTCATTATTTTAATTTGCGTTATTGTGTCACGTGTAGCATCATTATATAAGAGATGATGAGCCTGTCTAAAATGGTATCCGTCACAAAACATCCTCATATTTCTCATATTTGGGAGAGAACTGCATCCTAGTGAAAAATCTATTTGATTTAGTAACACATTTTTTGAGTTTAATGCACTAAAGTAAAAAGGAATGTCTTTGTTTTGTCTTTAAAACTTTAGTTGTCTTTCTTTTTAAAACATTGACCATTTACATCTATATTGGCTGTTTTTTAGTGTTTTTCCAAGTCTCTTATGTTTACCAAGGCTGTAAAACAGTAAAAATATTACAATTTAAAATGACTGTTTTCTATTTTAATATATTTTCAAATGTAATGTATTCCTGTGATTACTCCAGTCTTCAGTGTCACATGATCCTTCAGAAATCATTCTAATATGCTGATTTGCTGCTAAATAAACATTTCTAATCATTATCAATTTTTGTCTGCTAAATATTTTTGTTGAAACTGTGATATATTTTTTTCTTTTTGGAATCTCTGCAGGAAAACAAAACATTATTATAACTATTTTTTGTAACAATATAAATGTCTTTACTGTCACTTTTGTTCAGTTGAATGCATCTTTGCTGAAATATCTTTTAGATGATAATGAAAAAACTTCTGAATTACAGTGAACATAGCATGTTGTATGTAATGTCTTAATAGAGCATTAGACAGCATTAATATATGAATAATAATAATTACAATAAATATTTCTTAATCTAAGCAGTTTGTTTGCCTATGTATGGTTGCCAAACAACTTGGCACATTAATATTAATTCAATTGACGTGTGACTAATGTACTGTACATATGTCATATTTGCAGGTGGCTCATCCAGATTGTGAAGTGGACTGTCTGTTTTAAAAATACTACCTCAGCTATGGTTAAAAGAAAAAAATGTTTACATACTGTATGGCAAGTTAAATTTTAGGAATTGCCGGTAAATGTCCTTGAATTAACACAAAGGACTCATTGATATGTAAGGCCATTTCATTTATACATTTGACAATGACTTTCCTGTTACTGGCATTTTAGGAAGAATGTTACAATTCAAGTTTAGAGCTGAAGTTGGAAGACAAGTAATTATTAGTTACCATAAATGTTTGATTTATGGCAGAAACTATATATATATATATATATATATATACACACACATATATATATATATATATATATATATATATATATATATATATAATTTTTTTTTTTTTTTTTTCAGTAAATGTTTATGTCAGGTAACGAAAATGTTTTTTTATGTTTTTTAGTTTTGTTTAATAATAATCCTGGTTTGCACTGTAGATTTAACAACAATTTCACGTTGCTACAACAATATAACTTTTCATTCACTGCTAACTGATACTAGTCATTTCATTTCATTTCATTTCCTTGATAAATCTATAGTTTCTACAGTGTTATTGTTTGTTTGCACTAGACATTCTTTTCTGGCAGCATTTGTCCTTAAGGATGGGAATGTTCTCATTTTCAGATTAATTTTGAAAGCACCAATGATTTGAATGCAAACATGGATCTCGTCCAGGTCTCATCAAACATAGCAGCAAGAGGTGTGGCCAACTCCACATGCCACAATGGTAACGTCTTTCTCTAGTCTGAGACTGCTTGCAATGTAGGTAAACATGGCTTGAATAACCTTAATAGTTATGATTGGCATTTTGGTAAGCAATTTATGTATGCACAGAGAAAAACAAAGACATCCAGATACACCTGTTTGGATCAATGGGGCCCATTGTATATTATTTTATAAAGGTAAGGGACGACCTGGGACAAGTCCCCCATTCCCCCCAACCCCCCATAATTGGAAATTGCCTAATTGTTTAACGACCCACGGTAACATAGAATGATGCAAACTACTCAACTTTTGGAATTTTTCCATTTTTAATTGAAAATATGCTATTATTTAAATGTCATTCATAACTGAATTGTTTTTTTGTTTTTTGTTTTACATTTGTGACATATTAGACATACAAACAAGAGTGAATGTGTGCATATTTTTTTTTAAATAAAATACTATTTGCAGTGAGTTTAAATGGACTTCTTCACAACTATATTTTGACCTAGACCTTTTACTGTTCTTATTTCTTTTTTTATTCCCTTATATCCCTTTTAATCCTTTATTTAATTTCTTTAAATTAAAATACCAACTAAACAACTTTGGTCCCACCCCCAATGTTCAAGACATGGTTACGGCCTTGGTCTATGGAATCCCATACCTGACAACATTAAAAATAAATAAATACATAAATAAATATACAAAGAAATGTAAAAAAGCAAAAATAAATAAATAAATATATAAATAAATATACATAGAAAAGCCAAAAAAACAAAAATAAATAATTATTTATAAATGTTCATGTTTGCCAGCCCAGGACATTTTACAAATACAGACCAGACGATGTTCTACGGCCATGTCCGGAATAAAGAGTAGCCTATCCATGTCACACAGCACAGTTAGGGTGATATTATATGACTTAACTCGTGATATAAGATTTTGGCCATATTGCCCATCCAAGTCATTCATCCCAGTTTCGCAGGCTCGTCAGTAGGCTACACTTCTTGTATTTCGGTCACACCACAAGGCTGTGGCCTCAACGCTTCGTCTTCAACATTTTGGTCGAATTTGAGGTTTCTAGAAAAATGAGTTCATTAAGCCCTCGTCTAGCGATCCCAGTGCTCCAAATAGCAATTAAACATATAAACCTATCTTTAATTTGTATGTATTCTGAGAGGATACCTTTCCTTGAAAAATGCCGTTTTTCTCTGCTCGCTTCCCCTCAGCACAAGTTTGGTGACATAACGTTATCGTTTTAAAGCGCAGCATTCCAACTTTGCAAATATTCATAGCGAATTCTCGATGGCATGAGTCTGAAACAGTGAAATATGCTTGTCAAACTCATGCTGATGTAAACAAAACTCACGCTGACTGACAGATCCGAAGCGTGTGATCCCGATATACACCTAGTAGGCCTATTTCAAATATAGGCCTATTTTAAAGTATTCATGAAAACATGATATGTTATGTCTTAAATGAATGTTTTGTTAACTGTTGGGCAGCAAGGTTTAGTCAAAGATTCTCTATTGTTTAGAATGCATGGCAAACGTCTCCCAAGGACACAGTCAACGGCTGTTTGCGGATTGGTTGCAGGGTTGCCAGGTTTTCACAACAAAACCCGCCCAATTGCTTCTCAAAACTAGCCAAATCGCATTTCAGGGGGAGTCCCACGGTTCTGGGGGGTAAAATCCACGTTTTTGGCGGGGTTCCCTGGTAAAATTCACATCCCAGGGGCTAAATATGATGTTATTTGGGGTCGCTTCAACCCGCGGATATTATAAACAACCCGCAGCAACAGCGTAAAAGTAGCCCAATTCCGCGGGAAAACTGATTGGTTGGCAGTCCGAATGTTTCAGATATATTCTTTTAACGAAAATATTTTAAATGAACAAATATTAAAAGTAAACAACAATAGCCCAAGTTTAGAAAAAGAATTTTATTAAGACTATAAAAAATAATTCTGCATCTATTTTTATAGGCGCCATTACGCCATTTGTTTGTTCTAAGTGTCTTTAATAATGCTCTCAAAACGTTAGTGCAAAAACATTATTTTTCTGCTGTTGTCATTTAGTGTTATTTATATAACTATAAAAAGTTAAGGACGTTGGATTACATTAATCCGGTTATTTATGACATTCTTATTCCAGTGAGCATTTGATTGGACAGACAGAAAAACAAACAAACAAATAAATAAATCTGTGTAGTTGCAGGAAGAGTCATTAACATTTTCAGGAAATTTTCCTGTTAGAGAAAGATTGTAAATTCAGTAACACTTTACAATAAGGTTTCATTTGTTAATAGTAGTTAACTACATTGGTTAACATGAACTAACAATGAGCAATGCTTTTAGAGCATTTATTAATATAAGCTAATGTTAATCTCAACATTTACAAATGCATTTATAAGATCAAAAGTTGTATCTGTTAACATTAGTTAATGCAATGTGAACTAACATGAACATTTTTATTAACTAATATTAACAAAGGTTTATGTTAGTTAATGCATTAACTAATGTTATAACTAATAAGACCTTATTGTAAACTGTTAACATCAATTTTAAATTGCTAAAAGTGCATTTGTCACCATTTAGAATAGCATTATAAAGCTAACACACATAAAAGCACACTAAACTCTAAAATAAGTTTGATGTAATATGTACCCAGCTGAGAACGTTCATATTAAGTTATGAAAAAATATTTCTGATGGTTATGTGAACAACAGTAAGGAATCATTCATTTTGCAAACATTATGGGAATGTTACTTTTCAATGTTTTCGGAACATTCTGAAACAAGCAGTAGTTTGTCTAACATTTAAAAAATGTTAGACGAACGTCCAACTAAAACATGTTAGAAAAAAACTTCCAAGAATGATGTATAACTGATATGTTTTTGTACGCAGTATCTAATATTTTTGTCTGGAGAATGTAGATGTGAAGAGAGGTAAGGACACTGATGTCACAGTTAAAGCATTTGCACTCAGTGTACCTGATAACCTGTCTCTTATCTGTCTGACTCATCTATCCCAGAATCCTTTGCTGCGCACGGGTCACTGTGAAAATTTACTTTTTCTGTTCTTTTGATAAGAGATTAATTAAAGGTTGAGGAGTTTATACTAAGTTGACTTTGGCAGAAAATTATAGTGTAATATTTCCTTCTAGCAAGAGCACTTTTGAGATTTACTAATATAATTATCATGATGAGGTTTTCTCTAAATCTCTAAATTGGGGTTATTATGTATAGCTGTTATATCGCATTCTACGATTTCACCATGTGAGACTTAGAAAAAAGCAACCTACCTGAGGTAAAATTACGACGACAAATCTGCAATTAACCCTGAATTATCCTTCCACTCCTTGAGCTTTAATAATTAATGCCAATCAAAACCAGAAACATCGCATTCTATAATGGAATGATCTGTTCTGAGATAACAATTCACACCTACCAATTATCTCCTCATTTTTCATCGGCTGTCTTATCATTTCTCGTGTCACTGGGTGTTTTTGTGATGGTTTTGCATTTCTGTGGAAACTGGTGTTTTATGTCTTCATTCTCTTGATAAGGATCTGAATCACATTTTAAGTTTTGCTCCACATCTCTGTCTCTAAATATGAGTGATATAGCCTCCTCTCCCTCTTCAACATCACTTAAGTCATTGGTCGGATCCAGCTGATGAGTAATACAATGCTTTAGGTTTACTGCAGTATCTGGAAAGTTACAAAAAAAAAGGTTACACTTTATTTTGATGGTCCACTTTAGACGCATTCTACTAACTTGAAGTAACTCTGCAACTGCATGTCAACGAACTCTAATCAGAGTATTAGTAGACTGTTATAGGTTAGGGTTTGGGTTAGTAGAATAAATTGGCATGTAGTTGTAAAGTTACTTATAGCCCATTGCGGGAGCATCAAAATAGACAGTCTGCTGATACTCTAATGAAAGTTAGTTGACATGTAGTTGCAAAGTTACTTATAGTTAGTGGAGAGTCTATGAAGTGGACCATAATGTGTTAACCAAAAAAAAAAAAAAAAAAAAACAGCCACAAAACATATTTCTCATATTTGGGAGAAAAATTTTAGGCATCCTAGTTAAAAAAAACACTTTGACTCAGAACATTTTGAGCTTAATGCACTAAAGTAAAAAGCAAAGTCTAAGTTTTATCAGTTTTTTGATCATTTATATCAATATTGGCTGTCAAAACCAAATTTCAATCTTCAGTGTCACATGATCCTTCAGAAATCATTCTAATATACTGTTTTGGTGCTTAAGAACATTTTTATTATCATCAATGTTAAACAGTTCCTTAATATTTTTTGTGAAAACATTGTTTTCA
Source organism: Ctenopharyngodon idella (assembly GCF_019924925.1). Taxonomy (NCBI): domain Eukaryota; kingdom Metazoa; phylum Chordata; class Actinopteri; order Cypriniformes; family Xenocyprididae; genus Ctenopharyngodon; species Ctenopharyngodon idella. The sequence goes on along the minus strand of NC_067240.1, from coordinate 7,304,803 downwards.
GGACTATGAAAACAAATCTCACATGATGTTGTAAATGTCTTTACTGTCACTTTTGATCAACTGTCCTTAAATAAAAGTATTAAAAAAGTCCTACTGAGCCCCGACTTTTCAACAGTAATGTACATTTCTTAAAACATCAATAATAATTTTTTTTTTTTTTTTTTTTACATTGAATTGTTTTGTGTTTGGCCTGTGCATAGTTTGGTGATATACATAGCTTGACTTTTGACTTGTTTTGGACCTATTTTTTTTTTTGACTGAAATGTAAGTTACTTGATTTTTAAGGGTTAGTTCACCCAAAAATGAAATTTCTGTCATTTATTACTCACCCTTATGTCGTTCCACACCTGTAAGACCTTCGTTACTCTTCAGAACACAAATTAAGATATTTTTGATAAAATCCGATGGCTCAGTGAGGCTTCCATTGACAGCAAGACAATTAACACACATATTTAAAACAGTTCATGTGACTACAGTGGTTCAACCTTAATGTTATGAAGTGACGAGAATACTTTTTGTGCGGCAAAAAAACAAAATAGCAACTTTATTCAACAATATCTAGTGATGGGCAATTTCAAAACACTGCTTCATGAAGCTTCGAAGCTTTATGAATCTTTTGTTTCGAATCAGTGGTTTGGAGCGTGTATCAAACTGCCAAAGTCACGCCCCCCAGTGGTGAACCATTGAAATTTCGAAACACTTATGATGTAACGAAGCCTCGTTTACTGAAATCACGTGACTATGGCGCTCCGAACCACTAATTCGAAACAAAAGATTCGTAAAACTTCGAAGCTTTATGTAACAGTGTTTTGAAATCGCCCATCACTAGATATTGTTGAATAAAGTCGCTATTTTGTTTTTTTTTTTCCGCACAAAAAGTATTCTCGACACTTCATAACATTAAGGTTGAACCACTGTAGTCACATGATCTGTTTTAAATATGTCTTTAGTAGCTTTCTGGGCATCTGAAAGTGTTAATTATCTTGCTGTCAATAGAGGCCTCACTGAGCCATCGGATTTTATCAAAAATATCTTAATTTGCGTTCCGAAGATGAACGAAGGTCTTATGGGTGTGGAACGACATGAGGGTGAGTAATTAATGACAGAATTTTCATTTTGGGGTGAACTAACCCTTTAAGATGGTGGTTTAAGAACTATCTATCCAGTCCACCATTATCATTACCTGGGTCTTGGAGGAAATTACTGACAGGTACAAGCCCCTCCTTCTCATCTGGCTGTCCAATCCTGGCTTGATTCTCAGATATAGGTGATGTCTTGCACTCAGCATTGATCCCTTCAACCAAATCATTGCTGCCGTCCAAAATGTTAACCTCTTTAAGCATTTCTGCATCAGTCTGTTCATCCTTCACTGTAACATGTGTTTCTTTATTAAGACCCTGTTCAGCGTCTGGGCTGTTTTTGGAGGAAGAGTGAGAGTCAACAGATTCCGATGTCTTCTCTTTCATGTCTTCTGAATCTCTTTGATTGCTCAGGTTGGAAAGATCTGACTCAACCTGAATAGTTGGTAAGTTTATTTGGTGTGAGGAGCTTGTCTGTGGCTCATTTTTATCTTGAGTGGTTGAAATACTTTCAGGAGTAGATATGTCATTGTATTGAGATGGCTCTGTGGCATGGGATTCTGGGACGAGTGGTGAATGCTGGGAGAAAAGTGTATCAGCACTGGATTCTTCGGTCTGGATTAAAGGTGTGTTCATCTCTTCCTTCTCATTTACTTTATCACTCTTCACCTGTTCAACGCCTTCTTCTGTAGCCTCATCCCTCTTTATAATCTCTGGATATGATTCGTCCTTCCTGAGCACAGTCACATTCACTGTTCTGTCTACATCCACACATGACATTCCTTCATTGTCTTGGATCTGTCGGTTTTCCGTCATCCCATCTTGTCCTTTTTCACTTTCATGTTCTTCCATGATGTTCCCATATTGAATTTTTTCACTCTCATAGTCTTCTGTCATTTTCCAATCCTGTTCTTTTTCACTCTTGTGTTCTTCCAGACTTTTTTCATCTTCATGCCTTTCCCCAATTTTACAATCTTGCTCTTTTTCTCCCATATATTCTAACTTCATTTTTGCATTTTGTATTTTTTCACTCTCAAGCTCTTCCATAATTTTCCAGTCCCGTTCTTCTGACCTTCTACCATCTTGTTCTTCACAGTCATTTGTTTGTATAATTTTCATATCTTGCTCTTTTTCACTCTCATGTTCTTCCTCACATTTTTCTACAATTTTTCCATTTTGCTCATTTTCCAGAATTCCCCCATCTTCTTCTTTGCCACTTTCTTGTTCATCTATGATGTCTCCATCTTGTATTTTTTCACTCTCACAGTCCTCTATCATTTTCCAATCCTGCATTTTTTCACTATTGTGTTCTTCCGGACTTTTCCCATCTTCATGTTTTACTACAATTTTCCCATCTTGTTCTTTTTCATTGTCATGTTCTTTTTCACTTTTTTCTACAATTTTTCCATCTTGCGCATTTTCTTGCCCACATTTTTCCATACTTTTCACATAATGTATTTTTTCAGTCTCAGATACTTCCATGCTTGTCCCATATTGTTCTTTGTCACTGTCAAATGCATCAACAATTTTCCTATCTTGTTTTTCTTTGCTTCCATGTTCTTCCATTATTTTTCTATTTTCCCCACCTTGTTTCTGTTCACTCTCATGTTCTTCCTCACATATTTCTGTACTTTTACTATCTTGCTCATTTTCTTGCCCACATTCTTCCATCATTTTTTCAGTCTCAAATACTTCAATTTTTTCCCTATCTTGTTCATTATCATTGTCAAATACATCCACAATTTTTCCATCTTGCTCATGTCCTTCCATCATTTTTTCATTCTCGCATTCTTTCAAACTTTTCCCATCTTCCTCATGTTTTTCTGTAATTTCCCTATCGTGCTCATTTTCTAATGCATAATATTCTAACATAATTTTTGTATGTTGTATTTTTTCATTCTCTTCTTCCTCACTAATTTTCCCATCTTGTTCTTTTCCACACTCACATTCTTCTAACATTTTCCCTTCTTGTTCTTTTCCACTGTCACGTTCTTCCAGCATTTTCTCACTTTGTCCTTTTCCACACTCATGTTCTTCCAACATTTTCCCATCTTGTTCTTTTCCAGTCTGACATTCTTCCAACATTTTCTCATCTTGTTCTTTTCCACTCTCACATTCCAACATTTTCTCATCTTGTTCTTTTCCAATCTCATGTTCTTCCAACATTTTCCCATCTTTTTCTTTTCCACTGTCACATTCTTCCAACATTTTACCATCTTGTTGTTTTCCACTCTCATGTTCTTCCAACATTTTCCCATCTTTTTCTTTTCCACTGTCACATTCTTCCAACATTTTCCCATTATCTTCTTTTCCACTCTCACGTTCTTCCAGCATTTTCTCATCTAGTTCTTTTCCACAATTACATTCTTCCAACATTTTCCCATCTTGTTCGTTTCCACTCTCACGTTCTTCCAACATTTTCCCCTTTTGTTTTTTTCCACTCTCACGTTCTTCCAACATTTTACCATCTTGTTCTTTTCCACTCTCATGTTCTTCCAATATTTTCCCATCTTGTTCTTTTTCACTCTCACTTTCGTCCAACATTTTCTCATCTTGTTCTTTTCCACTCTGACATTCCAACATTTTACCATATTTTTCTTTTCCACTGTCAGGTTCTTCCAACATTTTTCCCTCTTGTTCTTTTCTACTCTGACTTTCTTCTAACATTTTCTCATCTTGTTCTTTTCCACTCTCACATTCCAACATTTTCCCATCTTTTTCTTTTCCACTCTCATGTTCTTCCAACAATTTCCTATCTTTTTCTTTTCCGCTGTCACATTCTTCCAACATTTTCCCATCTTGTTCTTTTCCACTCCCATGTTCTTCCAACATTTTCCCATCTTGTTCTTTTCCACTCTCACTTTCTTCCAACATTTTCTCATCTTGTTCTTTTCCACTCTGACATTCCAACATTTTACCATCTTGTTCTTTTCCACTTTCAGGTTCTTCCAACATTTTACCATCTTGTTCTTTTCCACTCTCACATTCCAACATTTTACCATCTTGTTCTTTTCCATTCTCATGTTCTTCCAACATTTTCTCATCTTGTTCTTTTCCACTCTGACATTCCAACATTTTACCATCTTGTTCTTTTCCACTTTCAGGTTCTTCCAACATTTTACCATCTTGTTCTTTTCCACTCTCACATTCCAACATTTTACCATCTTGTTCTTTTCCATTCTCATGTTCTTCCAACAATTTCTCATCTTGTTCTTTTCCACTCTCATGTTCTTCCAACATTTTACCATCTTGTTCTTTCCCACTCTCACATTTTTCCATCATTTTACCATTAAATTCTTTTTCAGTTTCATGTTTTTCCATAATCAGCCCATCATGTTCCTCCTCCTCTTCTCGACCTCCCTTACCTTCTTCCTGACCCCTTTTCTCTCCATCACTCCCTGGCACATCTTTCCCCTCATCTTTAATCTCCCTTTCCTCATTCTCTTCCTCCACATCTTCCTCCTCAACCGTAGATATAACCGATGCCCGAGCAGTAAAATCTCCTTTCAATTCCAGGTCTTTCAGCATTCGTGGGGCAACAGGCAGTGCAGGAAGCGGTCTGAAGGGGGGCTCAGGTACCACAAGACATGATGGAGGAAGAGATGACATAAGGGTGTCTAAGGGGTCGACAAGTGTCTCAGGCTGGTTCACAGCCAATTCCGGTGAATTCTCAAAACCAGATGGAGGTGGAGGAAACTCATCCACCATCTCTGATTGATCTGTTTTGAGCTGCTCAGCAGTTGGTGGAGGTGGATAAAAGACCAGACTATCTAGTATTTCACCAATAGGACTTTCTGTTTCAGATTCAGTTGCAATAGTTGAAGGTGATGATTGAGTTTGGAGCCGTGGCGCAGGGTCAGCGGCAGTTACGGCACATGACTCCATTATCTTAGGTGAAGTTGGGTGGATCTGGCTTTTGATAGATAACGTTGCACCATTCTGCAATGAGGAAGCTGCAGTGTTAGTGAAAAGAGGTGGGCTCTGCGAAGTGGTAGTCGACTGAATGTAAGGAGATACCACTGATGATCTGTACGGGGATGCAGGTGTAGAAGAAGGTGATTCATTAAACCTGAAGATACTGTCCGTCTGACTGCGATGCAGTTGTCTATAGGGGCTCCTGACTGCAAAAAAAGAGAAAGAGATTTCAAAACAAATGGCACTAAAATATGAAAATTACAGTTAAAAAACAAAACATGAACACTGTCATTATAATCAACAAATCTGTCAACATGTCAAGTGGCGCATTCAGTTACCGAGCACCCTGTTTCTAATTTTGTCATGCCAAATTTCTGAACACAGCCACATCTGATATGAAAACATTTTATTTACAAGTCAGATGTGTTAATTGATTACTATGAAATCACTATAAATTACCTAACTGGTAACATTTTACATTAAGTTTTAGTTTGTTAGTCAATGCATTAATCATGATATAAATTTAATATAAGTTTTTGATTGTTTTATTTTTGAAAGAAGATGTTCACCAAGGCTGCATTTATTTATTTATTTAAAAACTGTAATATTGTGAAATTGTACTTACAATTTAAAATAACTGTTTTCTATTTTTATATATTTTAAAATGTATTTATTCCTGTGATGCAAAGCTGAATTTTCAGCATCATTACTCAGTGTCACATGATCCTTCAGAAATCATTCTAACATGCTGATTTGTGCTCAAGAAACATTTCTTATATTATCAATGTTGAAAACAATTGTGCAGCTTTTTGTGGAAACCCTGATACAGTATTTTAGGATTCTTTATTGTATAGAAAGTTTAAAAGAACTTTATTTATTTGATATATTAATCTTTTGGAATAATGTACAATTCTTTACTTACTTTTGACCAATTTAATGCATCATAAATGAAAAAACGTATTAATTTGCCAATTTAAAAAAGAAATGGACTGCAAACTTTTGAACGGTAGTGTAGAAATACTGTATGTAGAAACATTAGATAATAAATTCAATAAATGTATTGTTCCTTGTCATTTCATAATAGCTAATACAATAACTATTTTAAAACATCTGATATTTACATCAAATCTGCTTGTGATTGCATAAAAATACAAAATTTTTTACAAAAAGATTTTAAAATAAGTTCTCAAATGTAATACATAATATATATATATTTTTTGTGAGCAGGTTATGCAGTAGCGAAACCGTTCTTGCCATTCAAGTAAATTGAAACACATGCCGGTTCTCTTTGTATTACACTTTACCTGGATTTGTTGAGCTGGGATTGGAATCTGTCTGGACACTTGTGGAGGACAGTTGTCTGAAAAACTCTCTGGGGTTTACAACACGCTGAGACACTAGAGCTGCTGCCTCCTGCTGGTCATAAATTGTATTACACCATGAAATTCACAGGCCACAAATTAAAAGGGAGGGTTTAGTGCAGGTTTAAGTTTGATTGACAGAACTCACTGCAGATTTTTCCTCTGATTCAGAGGGGAAATATCTAGCTCTCATTTCATCTTCTTCACGCTGCCTTTCCTGATGCTGTTGTGATATAATATATATATATATATATATATAGATTAACATTGAACATATGCATGTAAACACACAAACAAAAACACAGTCTTCATACCCATTTTAATTTCTCTTGTTTGCGGGCCTCAGCCTCCATTTGGGCCTGTATTCTCCTATAAAAAAAATAAAAAAATAAAAAAAAAGGATTACCTTTGGCACTTGGGAATTTTGTTCATGTATGTGTGAAAATATTTGACGGACCTCTGCTCCTTTATTTTCTGTTCCTTTTCATTCAACCTCCTCTCTCTCTCCACCGCATCTCTCTTTTCCTGGAGCATTCGCTCTCTCTCTCTCTGTCTCCTGTCCTCTGCTGCCCTCCGCTGTTCTTCCTTTTTCCTTTCCTCCTCTTCTCTCTGTAAAAAAATATAGTAAGAACCTGATCTCTGTCTGTTATTGTATTGCGTGCGACATTTGATTTTTACCTTTTGGAGAAAAAATTGGGTAAGCCTTGGACTTGCTTACACAAGTTAGTTATCTTTAATTTTATTAAAGGGATAGTTCATCCAAAAATGAAAATTGTCATTAATTACTCACCCTCATGTCGTTCCAAACCCGCAAGACATGCGTTCATCTTCAGAACACAAATCTTTTTAATTAAATTGGAGAGGTTTCTGTCCCTTTTGAGCAAAAAACACTTTCCCTCCGTTTTCACAGACAAGGCTTAAACCTAGTCCCAAACTAAAATGCATGTTTGAGCTGAAAGCATATCTTAAAATATATCAGTGCCATTGTTTTGTCTCAAGATGCACACCGGTAATGTTTTTTTCTAAGGCATGCTTATAAAAGCTACTTAACTGTCCTAATTTAACTAAGGCTTAATCCTGGCTTAATCTAAACCCTGTCTGTGAAACCAGGCCATAATTTACCACTTTATTTACAAAATATTAATCTACAATGCACATTCACTCAACAACATCTGCTCTCGCGTCAACACAGCACACATGCGTCGTGGTGCTCTCGTAAACACTCGTTGTAGATTAATATTTTGTAAATAAAGTGGTAAATTATGTTTTTTAGGCAAACAAAGCACTCGTGTCACTGTATACAATTGAGTTTTAACCACTTGGGTCACATGGATTACTTTAATGATGTCTTTACTACCTTTCTGGGGCTTGAAAATGGTAGTTGCGTAGCTGTCCACAAAGGGACAGAAAGCTCAGATTTCATCAAAAAGATCTTTATTTGTGTGTTCCCAAGATGAACGAAAGTCTTATGGGTTTGGAATGACATGAGACAGAGTAATTAATGACAGAATTTTCATTTTTGGGTGAACAAACCCTTTAAAAATATTTATTTTTGAGGTGTATTGGTAATGTCAGCATTTTTTGAGTATTGGTTAATTCTTGTTTATGTGTGTATATATAAACACACACACACTATAACATTCATAAATGATAATATCAAGCGTGTAAAGAATAATACACAACAATGAAAAAGAAATGTAAAAACTCACTCACTCCATACCTCTGCTTGTGCCCAGAAAGAATCTCTCTGGATTCTCTGGATCTCTGCGGCTGCGATTGTTCGCTTGTAATTAGTGCCCTGGAAATGGTGAGGAGTCAGTTTAATTTGTTTACCGTTTTCCCGATTTTAATAGAGTTTAATTGCAACTTCATCATTCAGGATTCGTAAAGCCCTCTCCCTTGTGGTACGAAATTGCCATTGTGTCATACCACAATCGCCTGTCTGTCTTCCATCCGGCGGCTGGGTCTCACTCTCGGCCCCTTCGTGACCACTGCAGCATTATGGGCCAGTGCACAGATCCTCTCTTCTGTGATTTCATCCAAAGTGCGGGCAGGAAGAAAGATGTGAACTTCCTAAAGCATCAGAAAGATAAAGATATCCATAGAGAAAAGATGTTTTTTTGTCTTTATCTTTTTATCATCTTTTTAAAGGGTTAGTTCACCCAAAAATGAAAATTCTGTCATTAATTACTCACCCTCATGTCGTTCCAAACCCACAAGACCTTCATTCATCTTCAAAACACAAATTAAGATATTTTTAATAAAATCTGATGGCCAAGTGAGGCCTGCATTTACAGCAAGTTAATTAACACTTTCAGATGCCCAGAAAGCTACTAAAAACATATTTAAAACAGTTCATGTGAGTACAGTGGTTCAACCTTAATGTTATGAAGCGACGAGGATACTTTTTTTGCACCAAAAAAACAAAGTAACGACTTTATGACAATATCTAGTGATGGGTGATTTCAAAACACTGCTTCATGAAGCTTCGAAGCTTTATGAATCTTTTGATTCGAATCAGTGGTTCAGAGCACGTATCAAACTGCCAAAGTCACGCCCCCCAGTGGTGAATGATTGAAATTTCGAAACACTTATGATGTAACAAAGCCTTGTTTACTGAAATCACTTGACTTTGGCAGTTTGAGATCGTTTGATACATGCTCCGAACCACTGATTTGAAACAAAAGATTCGTAAAGCTTCATGAAGCAGTGTTTTAAAATCACCCATTACTAGATATTGTCATAAAGTTTTTTTGGCGCACAAAAAGTATTCTCGTCGCTTCATAACATTAAGGTTGAACCACTGTAGTCACATGAACTGTTTTAAATATGTCTTTAGTAGCGTTTTGGGCTTTGAAAGTGTTAATTGTTTTGCTGGCAATGGAGGCCTCACTGAGCCATCGGATTTCATCAAAAATATGTTAATTTGTGTTCTGAAGATGAACGAAGGTCTTAAGGTGATGATACACAGGGCAACTTTTTGAGCAATGTTGCCGGGCAATTTTGCAAAGCGATGTTGTTGTGGGAACTTTCCCATTATGAATGGGCAACAAATTTCTCCCTAGATATCCAGATAGAAATTTGTTGCCCATTCTCAATGGGAAAGTGCCCAAGCAACATCTTTCGGCAACATTGCTCAAAAAGTTGCCCTGTGTATCATCATCTTGGAACCACGTGTGGAACGACATGAGGGTGAGTAATTATTGACTGAATTTTCATTTTTGGGTGAACTAACCCTTATAATCCATGCTGACAAAACATGCAGTCTAACAAGATTTCTAAAAGAGAAAAATTTAATTAAAAAAAATCTAATCTCTGCATACTCACATGTTCACAAAACAAGAACTACTATTATGTTGCCTAAATCGAATTACCTCTATAATATACGAATGAAGAAAGGGAAAAAAGTGCAAAAATTCTACCTTCAACAGCTTTTCACTGAGGCAGTACCCTTAAAAGGATAACATTGTAACTTATCTACCCCTAAAAGGAGCAGACCTTAGAGTAGTAGTAAAGTACTACTATTAACTTTTATGGGTAAATAAAGTACGAAGATGTCCCTTTAAAGGGATAGTTCACCCAAAAATTAAAATTCTGTCATCATTTACTCACCCTCAAGTTGTTCCAAACCTGTATGAATTTCTTTCTTCTGCTGAACACAAAAGAAGATATTTTGAAGAACGTCGGTAACCAAACAGTTGATGGACCCCATTGACTTCTGTAGTATTTTTTTTTTTTTTTTTTTTGAGGTCCATCAACTGTTTGGTTACCCATATTCAAAATATCTTCCTTTGTGTTCAGCAGAAGAAAGAAACTCATACAGGTTTGGAACAACTTGAGGGTGAGTAAATGATGACAGAATTTTGGGCAAATATCACTTTAAGGCCCCAGTGACAAGCTTTTGTACCCCTTAAAGTACAATGTTTGCACATTTTTTTCTGAGTCTATTCTAAATTGAATACAATTAAAGCCGTCCTATCTTCTTTTACCTTAAAGAAGGCCCTGATCGCTGGTATATGACTTGCACACTCAGCTCTGCGGTACTCGTCCACTTCATTCCCTACCTGAGAGCCCACAAACACTGGTTAAGGGGGAGTTTTTACATTAAACAGTGAACTTTGTGGAGGATGAACTAACCCATAATATCATAACGATGTAGGGTTGAGCTGGGCCCACTCTGCACATCCCGTAAAGTGGCAGTCTAGGGTGGAGTTTAGTCGACAATTCTTTCAGTCCACCTACTATAAAAGAAATGGCATGAAAGCAAGCCCCAAAACACACAAAAAACATAAAGCTTTCTGTGCTCTTACCTCCAGAATCAGCCAGTTTGAGCCTGTTCATTATTCCATCATAGGCAAATAAAGCCCTGTACACAGAGAATAAAGCAACCACAGGAAATATTAAAGGTTTGTGCTATTTCATTAGGATGGATAACTCAATTTAGAAACAAAGACAAATGTATTTTAAATTCAGGCAAGTTCTCTGACATTTTAGTAACAGTCATATGAATGCTCTGTACTGATGTTTGAGTTTTGGATGTATGTATGCATGATTTATTGATAGATATCACTCTTTTAGTGTGTAATAAACCATCAGTATTTCAATATTGACAGTATATATTTTTCAGGCACAATGGCACCATTTCCTTTGAATGATGCCCAGGACCCTTTTTGGATCCCTAGGGTCTTCTCCAATCTGCTCACACCCAAAAACTAAAGGGCATTTTCCCACATTCTCATGGCAACAATGTCAGAACATATAAACCTGAGCACTCCATTTAGAAATGATTGCTCCATTTAAAATGATAAATTTAGACACTGAAGCCATTATTTTTTGTCTTTCTTGGAAATCACTAGGCTAAGTATGTCACAGCCATTCTCGAAAGCCTAAGGATAATCACATAGACTGTTAATCCAAACATTTTTCAACTTCTAGGTGAATAGTTTGAGCTATATTAAAGAAAACAGCTTATGCAAATGTCTTGAGCTGCATATAGACTCTGCCATGCATGTTATATCTAACTTACATAAGACACGTTTAAGCTGCTTGGGTGCTGTTATGCTGTGTTGCTCTTATGTAGTAATGCATGTGATGTGTAAGTTTTCTCATTAAGGCAAGAAACTACAGGCAAAAACAGTGTTTTTTCAGGCACTGGTCAATTTTGAGAGTTGCTTCCATAACTAGTGGAAAATACACATTTAAGTGCTTCTGTAGATTTCAAACACAATACATATCTCAAAATAGTTTTTTTTCTTTAGTAGCACGTCCAGAACATACATTAAAATGTACAGTTTTATAGTTATCTGTATTTTTAAGGTTTTATAGAGGGATATATCAACATGGAGAATTATTCTTTTTGGCTACTGACAGAATTTTCTGATTCATGGAGAGATAAAAAGAGATACCAAAAATCCCCTCGGTAAAAAAAAAACTTTAATATGTCAACAAAATGAAATAATTTCAAAAATGGCTTTATCCAATGTTCAGGTTTCTGTTTTAGATTTGACAATGCCTCATTTCCATATTTCAACATAAGAGTTCAGAAAGCTTATAATACGAGGTCCGGAGCACGTATCAAACTGCCAAAGTCACGCCCCCCAGTGGTGAACCATTGAAATTTCGAAACACTTGTGATGTAACGAAGCCTCATTTACTGAAATCACATGACTGTGGCAATTTGATACACGCTCCGAACCACTGATTCAAAACAAAAGGTTCACAAAGCTTCGAAGCTTCATGAAGCAGTGTTTTGAAATCGGCCATCACTAGATATTGTTGAATAAAGTCGTTTTTTTTTTTTTTTTTGGCGCACAAAAAGCATTCTCGTCACTTCATAACATTAAGGTTGAACCACTGTAGTCACATGAACTATGTTTTTAGTAGCTTTCTGGGCATTGAAAGTGTTAATTGTCTTGCTGGCAATGCAGGCCTCACTGAGCCATCGGATTTTATCAAAAATATCTTAATTTGTGTTCCAAAGATGAACGAAGGTCTTACGGGTGTGAAACAACATGAGGGTGAGTAATTAATGACAGAATTTTCATTTGGGTGAAATAACCCTTTAATATACTTTAATCATCTGGGGAAAGTTGTGATATCTATTAGTTAATAGTTATTAGTTTTTACCCTACACTCTAAAAAATGCTGGGTTAAAAACAACCCAAGTTGGGTTGAAAATGGACAAACCCAGGAATTGGGTTGTTTTAACCCAGCGAATGGGTTAAATGTTCACCCAACCTGCTGGGTAGCTTTATTTAACTCAACTATTGTTTAAAAATTACTGTATTGCTGGCTTAAAATCAACCCAAACTATGTTGGAAATTAACATTTGCTAATAATTTATAAAGTTTAATGAACAATAATTAAACAATTAACATTTATTAACTTGCTCATTAATAAGTGTTCAAATTTTGATTATTATTGTTGCCTCTAGTAGTAATTATGTGTCTAATTTTTAATTTCCATCCTATTCTGTGTTCATTTTAAGCCAGCCATATAGTCATTTTGAAACAATAGTTGGGTTAAATAAAACTGCCCAGCACGTTGGGCGAACATTTAACATAACTGCTGGGTTAATACAACCCAATCACTGGGTTTGTCCATTTTCAACCCAACTTTGGTTGTTTTTAACCCAGCATTTTGTAGTGTATTTATCCATAGTGTCTTGCCTTAAATTTACTGTGGATGTGAACAATACATTATGCTTTACTGTAAACATAAACGTGTATTCAATCAAAAAGGGAGGAAATGAAAGAGACAGGAAGGATGCTTTTCTGTGTTTAGACTAGCACCTTGATAAGCCATCTGGACTTTCTATCTCTGTTTATATGTGCTTTAAGCCATTATTAAAGTTAAATTAGAATATCTGATATGTAGATAGATCTACATAATGTAATACAGATCTGAACTATGTATGATCAAATTAGGACATGGTCTTAATAATTTAGTGGTTTAAAAACAGCATAGAGTTTAACATCAAATCAAATCTGGCTGTATGAATGTCAGGAAAGAAATCCAAACGGTTTCTTTATCAGTAACACACTGACTGAATAAATTATACAGACTTTTTTTTTTTAGCTCTCAAACAACCAACATTCTTTCTTTTGAAAAGTTCTTCCAGTGGGGACATTGTCCCTTTTAAAACGTTTCCTGTGACAACAGTAGCCAGAACAACAGGAACTGCTCTGCTCCGTGAATATGTCTGCATTTTAGCCCCCAGCATGGTCAAAAACAATCTCTCACACACTCATGTCGGTGTTCAACAGATGCTTGACCCACACACACATCCTTGCTTCATCATCTCAGATTGTAGGAGAGTTTGTCATGCTTTTGCAGATAAACATACTAATTAAGATAAGCAGGGGTATTTACAGAGGAAATTTGTCTGGGAGGGGGTTGTTTGGTCATTAAGATAAGACAGACATTCTGAAATATAATTCCCTCAGATCAAGACAACACAGCACAATTCTACTTTATACTGGATAGTTACATACTTAAATTTGGATTAAAAACACACTAAAGTATTCTTTTTTTGTGGAATGTGCCCTAATTCTTTTAAATATGAGATGCAGAGTTTTTGACTTACTCATTTAAACGGGGTCGTTCTACCTTCACTGACGAACACATTACACGCATACATACACATTAGCAGGGCCATCTGTGTAATTGAATATTTGCACATTATTTATTTTCTTTCCAAGGAATTTCAGCATAAGCATTGTTTTATGTTGTTCTCGGCGTTTATGAATAATTAATGCATTCAAGCGGCCGAATAAGAGCAACGGAAAATTGTCTTTTGTTTAGGAGTCGAGAGGGTGGCTTTGAAACACCGCCTAGCAGAGTGGCGCAGCGGAAGCGTGCTGGGCCCATAACCCAGAGGTCGATGGATCGAAACCATCCTCTGCTAAGAGTTTTTTTTTTTTGGCTTTTACAATTTAGTAAATTATGCTGATTATGTCATATTATAATGATTGATTATAATGAATGATATATTCATTATAATTATTGTTGTTAGTTTAAAATGCATGTCAGGGTTATCAGGGTTATTATAGTTAAAACTAAAACCATATTTTCGCTACTTGAAATAAAATAAAATATAAAAAAAACTTTATATTATTTTACATAGTTGTCAAAGCAACATTCCTCATTTTTATTTAGTTTAACTTGATGTACTAAAATAACTAAAACTACATATAGCCTACATATAAACACTAACTAATAAATACGACAAAAACAAACAGCAAAATTACTAAAACTTTAACTAAAATTTAAATGAAAAAAGGAAAATACAAAATAATTAAAAACACCCAGAAATACTAAAACAGTAATGCATTAGCTAGTATTTCATTAAACGTTATGTTACTAAATATGGTCAGAAACATTTACTGGGAAAAAAAAAAAATAAAATATATATATATATATATATATATATATATATATATATATATATATATATAAAAGTATTACATTTCAGTCAACTTCACATACCACATGTATGGATTTCAAAAATAAGCAAATAAGCAAAAATCGTCATACCAGTTTGTTGATGATCGTGGATTCAGGATATCTTCTTTTGCCGTAAGTAGAGACAAACTGTATGTTTCCAGATTTACTTCCCTCATTGATTTCATGATGATGTTAATGTAGTTTAGAAAGTATTATTTCCAATCTTTAAATGCAAAACAAATGCGACTACAATAACCTGTACTCATACAGCAGATCTCGTTATGGCATCAGCTATATGTCCTCCTGAAAGATTAAAATAGCCAGCATTTGTCAATTGTATGCAAACTCTTAGGAAGCTTAGAAAAAAACATAAGCCACTCCTGCTCGGAATAGCGGTTTGCATTGTTTCAAAGGTTAACGACTAACAAATCCCACCCATTCAATTTAATTTAATAGGACAATACTGAATTTAAGGCTTCATGAACAATAACAGACTAACATGTTTTAATCTAATGTCTATATAAGCCTTTTGACTATAATTTAATCAATAATCTATGCGAGTCTGTATTATATCACGTGTTTATGATTACAAACATTGGTTAACGAATGAAAATGTATCATATTATTTTGAGCTATGATATGGAACATATTCAGAAATGTTAATTTATTCTTAAAAGTTATTTTATCCTGGCTGTATTTTGTCAAGGCAAACACAAATAAAATCTCAAATAAATAACTAAAAAATAGAGAATCTATTTAAAAAGTACATACTTAAAAGCCACAACTCTGAGCCAATAGCAGCGCTCCTCGTGTGTGACATCAATTCTATGCGCCGCGGATCCACACACGACACCGGCTTCGTGTGATTTTTCTGTCGAGTTGAAATATGTCAACTGTCCAAGAAGTTGATGAATAAGCTCGCTTATCGGTTGCATTAGTGTCTAATTTTTATTATATTTAGTGTGTTATTAGGTTAGTGCTGTTATAGTTTTATTTTATGATCCACGTGGGCAAATTGATGACATTTCGTGTGTGTTGTAGGTAATGACAGTGGTTTTCAAAGCATAGCCTTTACAGTTGTGCAAGACCTCCCTCAAGTCCGAGCCAGGATGAAGTGTCACTATGAGGTGCTGGGCGTTAAAAGAGACGCATCGGACGACGACCTGAAAAAGGCTTATAGGAAATTAGCCTTGAAATGGCACCCAGGTATTTGATTTCACTTGATCTGTTCGATAATCCATAGTCCCATATTAATATAAAGCTGTTTGTATCGCTTCATATTTGAGCCTGTTCTCTAACAATTCCTCAGCGATGATCTGTCAAGTCAAGTGCTGTTAATTATAGGACTTACGTCAGTTTAATCATGAAATTATGTAATAATGTATCATATTTTTGTTCTGATTCTAGACAAGAACTTGGATAACGCAGATGAGGCTGCAGAGTGCTTTAAACTGATCCAGGCTGCATATGATGTTCTGAGTGATCCACAGGAGAGAGCCTGGTAAAGACCTACAGTGCAACAAACCAGTGGAAAAAACAACACCACAATGTTCAGCAAATTAGGGCCCAGTGAAATTCAGTTTTAATTTTTATTTTTTTCCAAACTCTGTTATTTTTTACTTTTTAATTTTTTCTGGACTCTGATTTAATAGTTAAATTAACTGTTAGTAATCAAAAAAGCATGTTTAATCAATTGAAATCATGACACTTATACATATAAAAGTTTAACAAAAGTACATTTTTAGGGCTCTATGAAATGTTTTCTTTTTTTCTGGAATTCTTTTTTCTTTTTCCAAAATTCCATGTTTTCTGCTTTAAAGGATTAGTTCACTTCAGAATTAAAATTTCCTGATAATTTATTCACCCCCGTGTCGTCCAAGATGTTTATGTCTTTCTTTCTTCAATCGAAAAGAAATTAAGGTTTTTGAGGAAAACATTCCAGGATTTTTCTCCATATAGTGGACTTCAAAAGTTACCAACGGGTCGAAGGTCAACTATACGGAGCTGTTGAAGTCCACTATATGGAAAAAAATGAAGAATGTTTTCCTCAAAAACCTTAATTTCTTTTCGACTGAAGAAAGAAAGACATAAACATCTTGGATGACATGGGGGTGAGTAAATTATCAGGAAATGTTAATTCTGAAGTGAACTAATCCTTTAATTTTTTGGACGTCCATTTTAATGGTTTAATCAAATTTATATAACGAAAAAGCATGTCTAAATCAATTGAATTCATAACTTTAACAACTTACACAAATTCTGTTTTAATTTTTCTGGATTTATGATTTAATATAAATTTATTATCAAATACTGTGGTAATCAAATGAAGGCATGAAACATTAACAATTTGTTTATTCTTTTAAAATGTAATCAAATGAAAGTTAAACAATTCCTTTTATTATGTTTTTTGGCAAACAAAATGCTCCACAACAGGAGTTAAAACTCCCAATTGTGAGAGAAAAAGTTGCAATTATCTCTTAAGTTTTTTATTACGTGACAGAAAAAAGCTTCCATAGGCTCCAGAATCCAAAATACAAATTGCCTTATTATAGTGCCACATAGTGTCAGGGACTGAGAATTTGCAAGGCATGTTTGTGATAACTAAAAATAAGTAAATAAATCCAGCTGTTCGAATCCATTCCCACCCCCATGGTTAGAGTTGTTGATTCTGTCCTGTATGGGGATCTTAATCAGGATCAGTTTGATAAACATTAGAACTTCCTTGTACAAGAAACGTGTGCACAGAATCAGATGGTGAGAAAATGCCCAGTTTTCAGTGAATTATTCATTCCAGTGTGTGTTTAGCTTCAAAGCCACAAACTCTTTCATATTCTGTGATTGATTCTGAGCAGCTCGAGCCCTCCGCTGCTGCGCAGTGTGAAATACTTTTCTACTTGGTTTTCTTCCCTTTTTTCTGAATTAAATTTTCTGAATTAAAAACAACAGTTCTGTGAGAATCATCCTCAAACATAAACTAATGTGTATGCACTTGTATATGGGTTAAATGCAGATGACAAATTCTGAGTATGGGTTACCATACTTGGCCTTCATGTCACGTCACACCACGTGCCACATACTTTTTAGTCTATTTGAGCTTCTCTAAAACTGACCCTGAGTAATTCTGACACTCTGACAAGAAGTCCTCCCATGTGCTTTCAAAAGATCAAAGCGTTCTTCAAGCTGCAGCTCTTTCATTTTGAGTATGTCATTTTCAGCTGTGGGGGTGCTAGTTAAGTGGTTTAAGGAGTAGTTCACCCCAAAATTAACATTTTGTCTTTTTTTTTTTTTTTTTTTCCTCACCCTCCTGTTGTTCCGAACTGCTTTGTTTATTTCATTGAACACAAAAAGATGAATTTTGAAACTAAGCTGTTTTCCATATGGTGGTATGGATGGACTACTTTTGTGGAGCTTTTTGACAGAAGTGACAGAAGTGGCGACTGCTGTTGTATACAAAAGAGCTTCTTCAAAATTCTTCTTTTGTGTTCTATGGAAAAAATAACAGCATATGGGCTTGGAATGACAGAGAAGTACTGAATGCAATTGTTGCAAATTCTGCTTATCTACATGGTCTAGCTGCCAAACAAAAATATAGATTGGTCAAAACTGTGTACTTGTACGAGTATTGGATGCATCTGCAATGGGTTGAAGATTGCAAACAAATTAGTAATATAATATTAAAAATATAATTATATTAATATAAATTTAAAAAGTTTATACTTGCAGCGTAATACATTGCTTTCCAGTTTAAATGAATTTTCTGTCATAATTTCTATATAAATTCCAGCTTTTATTACAAATTGAAAATATATTGCAAAACTACTTTATTACATTTGTTGTAACTTATATTAATAAAAATTACTGTTGTTTTCTGACACATTATCTCTGTAATATATGGGACTAAATACCAGTAATACTAATCATTTTTTGGCCGTTAGTATACAAAAATGGCTAGTTTAAATAAATATTACAGTCTTCATTTTACATCATTAATAATTAATTGTTGTTAATATGGCTGTTACTTTTATTTTAAGGTATGATAACCACCGAGAGGCGCTGCTGAAAGGGGGAGTCAGTGGAGAGTACCAGGACGACAGCATTGATCTCGTGCAGTTCTTTACTGTCACCTGTTACTCGGGTTATGGAGATGATGAACAGGTAAATATTAAAATGTATTTTTAGAATATGTATAGAAGCTTGTTTCTGCCACAGAATAAAAAATGAAAAAGGTAAATGTGACTTTATCTCACAATTCTGACTTTTTTTCTTGTGATTGCGAGTCTATATCACACAATTCTGAGAAAAATCATCTCACAATTCTGATATATTTTTCTCTCAATTGCGAGTTTATATTTTGCAATTCTGACTTTTTCAGAATTGTGGACTATAAACTTGGCAGTGCAAGTTAAAAAGTCAGAATTGTGATATATAGACTCGCAATTCTGAGGAAAAAAGTCAGATTTTTTTATTCTGTGGAAGAAACAAGCTTCTGTACATATGTCTGCCATTGATATTAAAGGGGGAATAAAAACCCTTAACCAGTAGGTTTCCTGCTCAACATTTGCAATTACAACTTACTTTGCCAAGTGGACGCCTTCATGTACCACTGGAGGGCAGTAGAAGTTCATGCTGAAAATGCCCTGCAATCCAAGTCTTGCTTTCAGTTTGGAGTGATTCAGATTATTAATTGTAGAAATTTATGTATTATGTGTTTTAATAGTGCAAACTCTTTCTCTTTTTATCTCTGTAGGGCTTTTACACTGTATACAGGAACCTGTTTGAGTCTATCGTAAAGGAGGAGATGGAGCACAGTAAAGATGAAGAAGATGAGGAGGAGGAGTTTCCCTCATTTGGAGATTCTCAGAGTGACTATGACACTGTATGTAAACACTAGCACACAACATTACAGCTTTTAAAGGGATAGTTCACCCAAAAATGAAAATTACCCCATGATTTACTCACCCTCAAGCCATGCAAGGTGTATATGACTTTCTTTTTCAGGCAAATACAATCGGAGATATATTTAAAAATATCCTGGCTCTTCCAAGCTTTATAATGGCAGTGAATGGGGGCACGATTTTGAAGCCAAAAAAAGTGCATCCATCAAACGTAAAAGTAATAAAGGCCTTCTGAAAATATCAATGGAAAATATCCATATTTAAAACATTATAATCTAAAATAACTAGCTTCCGGCAGACGACCGTACGCATACGCTTAGACGCCTCACGCGGTTCAAACAAATAGGGCTGTGCAACAAACTCAAGCTCCTCTTCTCTTTTATTGAAATCCTCTGACATTTCTCTTGAAAATTTCTCATTTTAGACTTCTAATTTGTGACCAGTGTTTTGTTTTGTTCTATCCTCTGCGCTTCCACGTTCGTCAATACATCATGCGTCAGGTCAGAGGTTACTCTTCCGCCGTAAATCGATGTGTACGGCCGTCTGTCGGAAGCTAGATATTATGGTTAATAAAGTTTTAAATATAGTTTTTTAAATTTATTTTTTTATTTATTTTTTAACAAAAACCCATCGCTTCGCTTCAGAAGGCCTTTATTAACCCCCCAGAGTCGTGCGGAGTTTGCTTCAAAATCAGGCCTCCCATTCACTGCCATTATAAAGCTTGGAAGAGCCAGGAATAATTTTTAATATAACTCTGATCATGTTCATCTGAAAGAAGATGCCATATGAAAGTCATATACACCTAGGATGGCTTGAGGGTGAGTAAATCATGGGATAATTTTCATTTTTGGGTTGACTATTCCTTTAAATGATTTATACTACTGTTCAAAAGGTTGGGGATCATAAGACAGTTTAAGATATTTATAATGTTACAAGATTTCTATTGCAATTAAATGCTGTTATTTTAAATTGTAATAATAATTTACAATGTTAATGTTTTTACTGTATTTTTGATCTAATAAATGCAGCCTTGGTGAGCAGAAGAGACTTCTTTCAAAAATATTTTAAAAATCTGACCGACCTCAAACTTTTAAACAGTACTGTACATGATTCGGACTCTTTTGAGCTGGCTCTTTTTAGTGAATCAGAAAAAGAAAAAGAAAAAACCCTCAAAAATCAGTCTGTTGTTAGTTTCAATCAGTCTAAAGACACAAACTTCTTTAAGTACTCATAAAATTGTTATTGGAATCTTTAAAGAATTGGAATCTGAACCAGATTAGTTAATATATCTATAGAAAATTGAACAAGTCTTGAAACAGAAGTAATCTATAGACTGTGTTTGATAGAGGAAAGCCATTTCTTTTTGATTAATTATTTAAAAATGCCTCAAACTCATTAGTTATAAATTTATGAATTTTTAGACTACAGAAGAGTATGCATTGTGTTTGTTTTTAGAGATATGTGTAGATTGTACCATGAAAATACTCCAACATGGCATCAGAGTTCTTTAGGGGCTCTAGTGCATTTTAGACCTTTCAGCCAAATGAGACTGTGGATTATTAACTTGGCTAAACTCAAAAGCATTCCCATCTATAAATACTTGTCCAAATAAGCTATTACAGGTAACAGTAGGACGGCAGTATTTCGTATCTGAAAATATATTTCAGACTGTTAGATAAAAGAGGGGGAAAATCTTGACCGAAGACTTCACATTTGGTTCAAGCTATCCAGCATTGCTTTTATTCGTCAAGATGATTTTTTTCCGGGGTCTGAACGATTAGATTCATCCACTCCAGTTAGAAGTGAAGGCTCTTAAGTGATCTGAACCATTTCCCTTTCTGGTGTGGCTCGTACCTGCACTTTACCTAATGGAGGTTTGGGAGTCATTTGCCATTAGTGGAGGCCTGCAAGAAGCAGATGTACTGAGGATGACTCTACAAGCCTCTTGATATTTTTGTTAAAAGGATGAAACATCCAGGAAGTTTATCCAGAAAATCTAGTTATATAGTATTATGTTCTCTTAACTTTTTAAAAAAAAAATCTGAATAATTATCTTTATTTGTCTCCCTGGTGCTCTCAGGTTGTGCATTTATTCTACGGCTACTGGCAGAGCTTCTGTACACGCAAAAACTTTGCATGGAAAGAGGAATACGACACGCGACAGGCTTCCAACCGTTGGGAGAAGAGAGCCATGGAGAAAGAGAACAAGAAAACCAGGGACAAGGCCAGGAAAGAGCACAGCGAGTTGGTGCGGCAACTGGTGGCCTTTGTCCGAAAACGTGACAAGCGCGTTCAGGCACATAAGAAACTGCTAGAAGAGCAGAATGCAGAGAAGGCCAAGAAAGTTGAAGAACTGAGGAGAAAACAGAAGCTTAACCAGGCCAAGTGAGTAAGATTAGCCCATTTTATGGGGCTGGGTGATATTTCGTCCATACAAACGGTAAAAATGTGTCAAATGGGAGAGATATTTAGTTATATATAGATAGCTATATAGATATAGTCACCACAGTCATGTAAAACCTTGAAAAATGAGGGAGCTTTTTTTTTTTTTTTTTTTTTTTTTTTTTTAATAAATCTCTTATGTTCAGTAAAGCTGCATTTATTTGATCAGCCATTTATTCCAGTCTTCAGTGTCACATGTCTCTATTAAATCTTTGACATGTACAATCAGAGTGAACACTCAGATCTGCATTGGCATTGCTTTGCATTGGCACTGCATTGAAACGCACAGTATCATATCATAATTTTTTTGTGTTACAATACAAATATTCATATTATCACAGAAGTACTGGGATAAAAGTTTACAATTCATATATAAACACTGATGTCTATGGTGGTGATCAGAATTACCTTTTGAAAGGAACATGGCACTTCAAACGATTGCATCAATTACATCGTTATGCCACCAGGTGGCGACAAGTGACTTAAAAACGTATTTGTCATTGTCCAGAATCACCCCCTATACCCTTAAAAAGGAGATTATTTGAGTGAAAGACTAGAAGGGATACAGCTACGGACACTGGGTATGCGCAAAATTAATATTGGGTCATTTAATTACTGTATTTGCATTATTGTAAGGGTAGGTTTGGGGTAGGTGTAGTCATTAATAAAAAAAACAATAATCTGATAACTAGCAAATGAATTTACTGTTATTTTATTATGAAATTTTGCTTCGCTTCTGGCCGTCCCTTCTAAACACAACCATTATTTGAGGGGACAGCCATTTGTAATGGTGCCATTCCTTCAAGTTGACTATATTAGTAAACTAATGAAGAGAATAGTAAATGAGGGTATAGGGGGTGATTTTGAACAGCAATTTAATCATTTAATCAAGAAATTTGTTTCAAAAACACTGATTCATCCAGTAATGAAACAAGTGAAGTCTTTATGAGTAAGTTATTGAATCATTCATTCAAACAGATTTTTTTTTTTTTTTTTTAAATAATTCATTCAGATTAATTAAACATTTTAAATAGACCATATTAACAAAATATAGACTTCTGGTAATCTATACTCCATACTAGTTTCATTAGACCAAATAAATAATTTTGGATCTAACAGCATCCAAAATGAATGGCATTGCAAGGGTACAAAGTACAGTGAGAAGTGTCTGGTGCCCACAGTGAAGTTCGGTGTTAAGTAAAAACTGCTTTTCCACAGTTGGGCCAAACCGTTCTCATTGCTTAACCATTTCATTTCGTGCTGAACCAGCCCAGATATTTAATATGCTGATATATATATATATTGATTGTGTGCCATTAGGCTGGCGGAAGACTATAAGGAACAGAGTTGGGCCGCCATGTCAGAGCTGGAGAAAGAACTGCAGCAGATGGAAGCTGAGTATGGTCAAGTGTTCGGTGATGCATCAGAGAGTGAAGAGGACGAGGAGGAGGTGGAAAACGGGCAGGAGAGGGCAAACATAGACGGGGGAGGTGAGTTCTGATGATGTACACATTTATACTTGAGTGGATTCTGGGTACAGGAGGTCACGGGTTCAGGGACCAGTCAAAGGTTCAATGCACATTTTATCATTTTGAGACTGAAAAAAGTTTAGAAGGCTTAAAAACAGTCCTGCAACACCCAAAAAGCCAGTTGTAAACACACCCTCTCAAGCACATGTTGCTATTTTAAACCTATACAGTGACATTCAAATGTTTTTAAGTGTGACATCAGTGTCCAAATACTTGTAGAGGTCACTATATAAATAGACCGGACAAGTCAGAGCTGTGATTCATGATGCAATAATACACAGAGCATCACCAAGTCATGAAAAATACCTCAATCATACTGTAAAACATTTGTGAGTAATGAACGGAACGTATCTAACAGCTGCTTGACCTTTGTCAGATGCAGTGCAGGCAGATGGTGCCGCGGAAATGGACGACTATTATGATGACCTGTATTGCCCTGCCTGTGACAAATCTTTCAAATCCGATAAAGCGTGAGTGAATGGATCTCCCACACGCACTGTTCTGGGAAACTTTCCTTCCTCCTTACTTCCTCCATCACCTCAATGATAAACATGTTGATTTAAATTTTTAAATCTCACATTTTTAAGTCCGCCGCTTTACAGATTAATAAATTATGTAATTTTTCATTTCCGTAGTTGATTTACATTTATAAAGTATAAATATTTACACTACCATTCTACATTCTGCTTTTTTTTTAATCTCTTCTGCTGACTAAGACTGCGTTTATTAGATCAAAAATGCAGTAAAATCAGCAATATTGTGAAATATTAGAATTTAAAATAACTGTTTTCTTTATAATATATTTTAAAATATAATTTATTCCTGTGATGCAAAGCTGAATTTTCAGCATCATTACTCTAAATAAATAATTTCTGATCGATCCTTCAGAAATTATTCTAATAATGCTGATTTGCTGCTCAACAAATAATTATCATTATTAATTTTGAAAACAGTTGTGCTGTTTAATATTTTTGTGAAAACCATGATACATTTTTTTTCAGTTTTCTTTGAAATAGAAAGTTCAATTGAATGGCATTTCAATATAACTTCAAGTAGAAATATTTTGTAGCATTCTAAATGTATTTACTGTAACTTGTGATCAATTTAATAAATACATTTTTTTTTTTTATTAATTAAAAAAAAAAAAAATCCAAACCTTTGCATGGTAGTGTAAATGGAAATGAACGTAGACATTTAATGATTAAAAAAAATTTTCTCAGGTGTGTTGTTTTTCTATTTCAGCCTATGTTTTATTAATTTATTTAATAACCACAAGCAAACGGCATGTTTTTAGCTAATTTACTTGCATTACATGTATATAATGCAGCAGTATAATTAGTTTTTCTCATATCAGCATGAAAAACCATGAGAAGTCCAAAAAACACAGAGAGATGGTGGCATTGCTACGGCAACAGCTGGAGGAGGAAGACAAGTCGCTGAGTCAGAACTCTGTCGAGAGAGAGGAAGAGGACGATGATGATGATGGTGATGAACTTGATGGCACACAGAGACAAAAGTAAACCTGGAGATCTGCTCTTCGAATATAATTTGTTTGCTTTGCTACTATGGTATTTCACAATATGTGCCTGATTTATAGACGTCTACTGTGAACATTAATGAAATGCTAATGTAAAAAGATTAATAATAATATTAATTAATATTAATGTTAAAATAAATAGGATAATGTCATTGCTAAATTAAAAATGCAAACATTTTATTTATTAGTTATTTATTATTGTTTTTCATATTGTCTGAAATTGTAATAAATAAAGGAGTTTGTAGAACATCTATAAGTTTGTGTACTTAAACGAGGCTTCTGGTGGCATTATTGGCTGTTCCTGTTCACTGATTGGTTCATTTGATTACAGATTATCTAAAAGGCAGAAGAAAAAGAAACGCCAGCAGAAAAACGTAAATGTAAGTCACTGAAATCTAACCTCCGAACCCCTGAAGTATTTGAATTGACTAAATTTGTTCCAGTAAAATATAATTTTTTTTTTTAAATACGGTTGTTCTGTAGAATCTCCCAGAAGAACCAGAGATGGACAGTCCAGTTCAACAGTCCACAGAAGAGCATCCCCCACCTGCACCTGATTCAGGCAACAACGAGGACACCCCTGTCCCCTCTGAGGACCCAGATGAGAATCTAAAACCAGAGGGATGTGAACCCACAAACCAAAAAAGGTGCCTGTTTAACAAACCACCAGTTTAAAATGTTATGTTGTTGTAAAGAGCATTATAGGTAAAGTCCTCTGTATATTGATATGAACTGAGATTAACTCTCAATATCACCTTTTACAGCTCCGCAAAGACAAAAGGGAAGAAAGGCGGAAAAGACTCTAAAAAGAACAGCAAACCACATGGAGGTGTAGAAGTTGCACAAGAGGTGTGTGTACTAGCGTTAGCATGTGTGTGTACATGTGAGCAAGCAGCCACTCCTCTGTGGCCTTACAGCTGTTTTATAATCATCATCCAGTCATGTACAACTTCATATGACTTGTAAAAATGTGATTTTTCCATCAAAATAAAAGTTGATGGTTAAATCAAGCAATTAAAACACCCATGAATATTAGTATTATAATTTTACATTTGTAATGTCAAATAAAAGTATAATATTCTTCTTAAATACTATTTTTTTTTATCTTTATTTTACAGTGAAATTTAGTTTTTTAGTAATTATATTTTTAATAAGTATTATATATCAATATGGCTATAAAATTCTACTACTAATAATTATTATTACTATTATTTTATAGCCATATTGATATATAATCACAAAAAATTCTGCAGCCCTACATACAAGCACAGCAGATTTGTTTTAAAGGGTTAGTTCACCCAAAAATGAAAATAATGTCATTAATTACTCACCCTCATGTCGTTTCACACCTGTAAGACCTTCGTTCATCTTCTGAACACAAATTAAGATATTTTTGTTGAAATCCGATGGCTCAGCGAAGCCTGCATAGCCAGCAATGACACTTCCTCTCTCAAGATCCATAAATGTACTAAAAACATATTTAAATCAGTTCATGTGAGTACAGTGGTTCAATATTAATATTATAAAGCTACAAGAATATTTTTGGTGCGGCAAAAAAACAAAAAAACGGCTTACATACTGATAGCAGATTTCAAAACACTGCTTCATGAAGTTTCGGAGCGTTATGAATCTTTTGTGTCGAATCATGATTCGGATCGTGTGTCAAACCGCCAAACTGCTGAAATCACGTGACTTTGGCGCTCCGAACCGCTGATTCGACATGCTGATTCATAACGCTCTGAAGCTTCATGAAGCATTGTTTTGAAATCGGCCATCACTATATAAGCTGTTATTTTTTTTTTTTTGGTGCACCAAAAATATTCTCGTCGCTTTATAATATTAATATCGAACAACTGTACTCACATGAACTGATTTAAATATGTTTTTAGTACATTAATGGATCTTGAGAGAGGAAATGTCATTGCTGGCTATGCAGGCCTCACTGAGCCATCGGATTTCAAAAATATCTTAATTTGTGTTCCGAAGATGAACGAAGGTCTTACGGGTGTGGAACGGCATGAGGGTGAGTAATAAATGACATTATTTTTTTTTTTTTTGGGTGAACTAACCCTTTAAGTACTCACCCTCATGTCGTTCCAAATTAAGATATTTTTGATGAAATCCAAGAGGTTTCTGATCCCCAACGTAATTACTATCATTCAAGGTCCAGAAAAGTAGTAAAGACATTGTTAAAATAGTCAGTTATTCATTATTTTTGTTTTGTTTTCGCGCACAAAGAGTATTCTCGTCAAATTGTGTAGCCCTAGCTTGGAGTTAATTATCGCTCTCTGAAATGTCTGTCAACAATTTGTGGTAGAAAAGCTTTATGCAACTTTTTCTCTGTTTTATTTCTTCCTGCTCCTTATAGAAGGAAGTCAACCTGCGCTGTGTGACCTGTCAGTATGAATTTGCCACCAGGAACAAACTTTTCGATCACCTGAAGACCACAGGCCATGCCACTGCCCTCTCCTCCAGTAACGCTGCCCAAACATGCAAGAAAAAGAAGAACAGATAACTGAGAGGCAGACTGAAAGACTGAAGCCTCTGACTGTACTTTTGTCCAAAACACCTTATTTGATGACATGCAGTTTTGCAACCATCAGGGAGTGCGTTTATGGGCCTGTGTGTCTTTTTGTCCCTATGAGAATGAATTTGTGCCCCGTGGGCTGACATTTCTTTTGTAATGCGACATATGCCAAAAGATTTCCCTAGAACTGCCATTTATTCCTACCATAATTGACACACAATCTGGTGCCTCACAGCGGCTCTGTAGGTGAATGAGACTTATATTGAGTAGACCATGCAGATGTTGTTTTTTTTTTTTTATTATTATTATTTTAGGAGGTTAAGAATTATCTTGCTGCTAATGATGGCACGTTTTTACGTAACGTTTAGTTGCATTTTCATAGTGGCCATTCCAAACTGGTAACCTGTAAAAGGAAACATGAGGAATAAAACTCTACTGGATGTTTTGAACATGGATGTTTTTGAAAATATTTCACAGAGCTTTCATTTTATTGGAAATGTTTTGGAAGGTGGAACTGTTTGTTTGGAGAAATATGCTATGAACCGCAAAATCTCACAACAATGTTATTATTAGTAATAAGACCATTGGGTTTAAGATCACAAAGAGGGTAAAAGCTAAACATTTAAATATTTTTATTGTACCATGTGTAATGGATCAGCTGATATATAAAAAGGCTTAGTGTTATGCAAAACAATACCAATGGATTTCCAGGAAAGGATCTCAAAAAGAACTAGAAAAAAGCAACAGATGCTTATTTAATAAGCAGGTTTAAATGTAATCCCCTCAAAACTCTACAAACATGCTTTATGTATTTATAACTGTCATTTTTAGACACGACCCTGCAGTTGATGTATATGTAAAAAGCTAAGGACATTTGTAGAAATCTTTAAATGTTGTTTGTCTACAAATGTGCGTTAGTCTTTATTTAGCATTGCAAGAAATCATTTCGTTCAATACTTTCGTTCACTTTTTTCCAGCCCTGAAAACAATGACCTGATTGAAAAGGTAGTTTGTACCAAATTATGAGTGAGTTTGTTTGTTGCATAAGGAAATCTGTCAAGTTCTATTTTGACAGTATAAAATCATTTGAAAATTTGGCAAGATGTATCTGTACCTGTAAAACAACACAAACCTGTTATACCAAGTATATCATGGTTTATTGTTAGAAGATAATGTTGAGATGACAATAGTGTCAAATATATAATGAAATCATGTCAATGTACCAACTAATTCTGTTAAATTACTTATATACTATATTACATTAAGGTAAGATGACTAGAATTATTCACGTTTTTCTACATTTAATTAAGATGTTTGATAAGCCAGTCTCCTAAAAGATTTGACAGTAAGACCTGGTCCCAGTTTTTGAAACTTCCTGAAAGATCTGATTCAGGCCAAGTGCTTATAAATACTTTGTGAAGGTGTCTGAAGTAGTCTATTCAAATCAATTACTAAAGCGAGAGGGGGTCTGATAAGAACTGTTCTTGACATATCGCTCTCATACATTGTGAGTGTGAAAAATGTGTTAGTTGCCTTTGGTCTTTAGATTCAACTGCCCAAACCTGTTATGTAATGTATAATTCTCCAGATAAAATATGAGCCAATGTGTCTTCATCATGTTCTGCGTGTCTTATCTTCTCTCCATATAGTTGAGCACTGCCTGGTTGAATACAGCGAGGAAGAAGTCTGCGTCGTCTTTAGTAATGCACATAGGAGGCTTGATTCTGAAAGTCTGGAAAAGAACAGGTGGAGTGGGATATTTGAGAAAAAGTATCATGCGCAAGACTAAGATTGAAATATTTGAACGTGAGCTTTGAATATATAAATTAAAGCATTCTGTGTTGTCAGATTTAGTCACAAAAGTGCTTAATTTTCCCAAATTGACCCAAACAAGCATCTAGTAAAAATTCAGAAATCTTTAATTTTATATACACACTACCATTCAAAAGTTTGGGTTCAGTATTTTTATTATTATTATTTTTTTTTTTAAAGAAATTATTATTTTTATTTAGCAAGAACACGTTACATTTATCAAAAGTGACCAGAAAAGACATTTATAATGTTACAAAAGATTTCAAATAAATGCTGTTTTGAACTTTCTACTCCTCAAAGTATCCTGTAAAAAATGTATCATGGTTTCAACCAAAATATGAACTGTTTCCAACATTGATAATTATAAGAAATATTTCTTGAGCAGCAAATCAGCATGTTAAAATGATTTCTGAAGGATCATGTGACACTGAAGACTGGAACAATGATGCTGAAAATTCAGCTTTGCTATCACAAAAATAAATACATTTTAAAATATATAAAAACAGAAAACAGTTATTTTAATTGTAAATAAAATTTCACAATTTTAGAGTTTTTACTGCAGTATTTTGTATTAAATATAGTAATTTACATAAAAATATAATACAAATCTATTATACATATTTTTTATACATTTAATCTTTATTTTATTAATGATACAATATATATATATATATATATAATATATTAGTTTTTTAACACATGCAGTTTAAAAAAATAAATGTTAACAAAAATTCATAAAAAAAATCTTTACATTTTAGAGCTTTTGGGTTGAACTGTTCTTTTAAGTGTACATTCAACGCTTACTGTGACTATTTCTATAAGTTCAGACAAGCAGGATTCCTGAGGCATTGAGCGACCATGCCACTACAGGACCAAAGTGAATCCCTGGAATACCTTTTCTATTGCACAACATCCCTACACACCCTGTGCATTCATGTTCCACCTTTGCAAGAATCACTTTACGTATAGACCTCGTCAACCCCGCCTACCTGTCCGTACAGTCCCCCTTTTCCGATCAGCACTCCCATGTCTTTAGTCTCCTCGAAGATCTCAGCCATGGCCTCTCGAGGGAGCGGGTCTCTGGTGGCCTAGACATGGGTTTCAGAGAGATGTCAAAGTGGGTTTTAAGAGAGCGATTTCAGGCATGCTGTTTGATTAAACACACTTTTTGACTTGCTTTTGAGTTACAAAATGTGAAAATGTGATGGAATAGTTTTCCCAAAAATGAAACTTCGGTCATTTACTCACCATCATGTCATTACCAACTTGTATGACTTTTTGTTGACACTTAAATGTTTGGAAAAATGAAATTCTCCATGTAATTAAAGTAGATAAAGGTGATTTTTACTGCCATATATTATATATATATATATATATATATATATATGGCTTCAGATGACTTGCACTGTACTGTAGTCATATGGACCAAAATTATGGTGCTTTTTGGAGCTTTGCAGTAAAAGCCACCATACACTGTCATTAAATGGAAAACAGCAGCTTTGACATGCAGCAAAATATCAGAAATTAAGTCATAAGTTTTGAAAAACATGAAAGTGAGTAAATAATGTTCTTTATATAATTACTACTTCCACTCTGAATTTCCACTCTAATGGAAAGTGTACTTTGTGTGCCTGTATTATCTTTCTAGACACATCCTCAAACAGTTTCCAGTATAATAACCATAGGTAAGTGAGGTACACTGGGTGTTTTTAACTCCGGCAGAGAGCAGAGTGTACTTCTGGGAATGTTCAAACATGCTGTCTCATTGCTATCTGCTCTAGTTAATGGCTAACAAGTTTTGTAGCTCATTCCCTGTGAGGAAAATTACAAACACTCACAACAAACACTCTGAATCATTAACTATTCCATCTGGAGCTCAAGTAACTCCTACATTCAACTCTTCTCATTCCTCAAGGTCAAGAAACCATGATTGCTCTGCAAATAAAGTTTAATGAAGTGGATGCACAATCACAAAGCTTGAGGATTTTCACACTGATTTCTGAAGCGAGCAAAAGCCTGAAGTGTCATTGGGATTATTATTCACAAAACAAGGGGTTTAAGATATTTAAAGCTGAAGTGTGTTGTTTTTTCCCCCATGTTAAAATACTTTATTTTATGCTGAGACTATTGCATCGCCATTTGTTTCTTTGTGAATTCTATTCTATACTCTTGAGAAGAAAAGCTGCAGTAGTTTGTGCTTAATGCACTCGTACCAGAAAGGTAAAAATGAGGTTACAGCATCAGATGAGAGGCATTTTCCATCATTAAAGCTTTGCTCAGTGGGACACGTGCACTGCCAGATGTCTTTGTGTATTCAAGGCATTAGTTCAGGTGGAACGAAATGTTGTTACTCAGAGATACAAGATCCTTCATCTGACAAATATGTTGCTTTTAAAAGCTGGAGAGGTTGTACTTTACGGATACTTGCCAACATTGGGCAGAAATATAGGCTACTTTCTATAGCAAATAAATGTATAGCTCACTTCAGTCAATGCTTTTTAAAGGGTTAGCTCACCCAAAAATGAATTTTCTCTCATTAAGTACTCACCCTCATGTCGTTCCAAACCTGTAACCCACTAGAAATTTTACGTTCCCAGAACATTCTCAGAACGTCCCCACTGGTGTTAAAGACCTTGCTTAGTAACGTTCCCAGTACGTTCAAAGACAGTCATGATGTGGAGTTTTTTTAAGGTTTGGGGGGACGCTATATGGCGAACATTCAGGACGTTCTCTGAACGTTTAGGGAACCATATTTTATTTGGAAATAATCCCTGCTGCCCTTGTCAAAAAAATTTAATTGAAAATCAGAACTAAATTGACTAACAAAAGTGGCTGTTAAAAAAAAAAAAAAAAAAAAAAGCTCTTTACAGGTTTTTCCTGGATTATTATTACAGTAATTATGAAACCTTCTCTTTAAAATGCAAATCTCTTGCAGTAAGTCATTAGCTGATAACAACACATGCATGAGCTAATGTAACTGCTGTATCATTGCATCAGCAACTACACAGTTATTGTCTTTAAATAAAGCAACACGCAGCAGAATATCAGCGTTTCTGGATCATCACTGACTGAAGCACAGGCTCTACACTCCAGCACAATGGTAACCTCACAAAACTCAAATAACAGAAACAGAACATTAAACACTAACAGATCTCTCTAGATCTCAGCATCTTCACTAATTACAAACCACTCTGACTTTATTTCTTTCATACAAAACTTCTTAATGAGGTGTTGATGTTTTATCAAAATTTATAAATGTCACCGTTACGGAGGTAAGCGCTTGCTTTAGTTGGGCTCCTGACCCTTGACGTTTTCTCCAATTGTTGTAATTGTGTATTTCTAAAGCACATTTGTTATAAAAAAAAAATATGAGGAAAAAAAACTCTAATCAAATGGATTTGGCTTTATTCACTGATCTCTGAATATCGTATCCTTTCATGTTGTTGTAACCCTATGATAATACATAAAATCCTGTCCTGCTTTGATATTTTTAAAGTTTTTATCATTGTGCAGAAATTATTCAGACAGGATCATGTAGACTCACACAGACATCAAGATTCTGCATATGAACCTCAACAATGGTGACAAAATTTTCAGATAAACAGATCAGTTCTGAGCATCACAAAACAAGCTACTAAAGTCACAAAAAAGATTTTGTTTATTGTCACCATTGTTGAGGTTCATACAAAGAGGATATTTGGGACATGAACAACATTCCCACATGGTTCTCTGTTGGTCATTTAATGTCCCAAATGTCCTCTTTGTAACGTTCTTTTTTTTACCATAAAATAACCAAAATAAAACATCCCCCTAAAGTCATATAAGGAACCTTGAACTGCAGCACTTTCATTACCAAAATAGGACGTTTTAGGAACGTTCCGAATGTTCTGTAAAGGTTTGGAATTTTTGTCACCTTTAGAGAACTTTTTGGGAATGTTGCGCAAGGTCCTGAGAACATCGCCTTCTACGTGGGTAAGACCTTCATTCGTCTTCGGAACACAAATTAAGATATTTTTGATGAAATCTGAGAGATATCTGAACCACACATAGGCAGCAACGTTATTACCACTTTCAAGGCCCAGAAAGGTAGTAAAGACATCGTTAAAATAGTCCATGTGACTACAATGGTTCAACCTTTAAGAAGCGACGAGAACACTTTTTGTGTTCTATGTCAGAACGCTGGCTCAGTATTGGCCGGCCAATACTGCGCTGGCATTCTGACGTAGGACCTGGAAGCGCTGCACTGTGTTCACTACGTGAACAGCATAGGAGAATGACAGGGAAGAGAAGAAATTGTTGAATAAAGTCATTATTTTTGTTTTTTTGCGCACAAAAAGTATTCTTGTTGCTTCGTAACATTAAGGTTGAACCACTGTAGTCACATGGACTATTTTAACGATGTCTTGATTTGTGTTTTGAAGATGAATCAAACTCTGATAACTATTGATCATATACTGTGAAGCAGACAGATTAAATGACATTAAATGCATACAACTTTCAATCATTCACCTTGTCTTTGACCATCTCCACCCCGATTTGAAGACCTTTTCCCCTCACGTCACCGATGATCTCATACTTGTCTCTGAGTTTGGCCAGTTCGGTCAGTAGGTATGTCCCCACGTTAGCACTATTCTCCTGCATCTTGTCTTCTTTTATTGTCTGAGAGCAACATACAGCATTTAGTTTCAAGTATTCATTAGCTAGTATGAATCATATGATAATTTAAATAAAACTGCAGTTAAATCAATCAATCCATCCATCCATACAAACATTCACAGCAATTTATGTATTCACTATTGCTGATGCCACTATTTATGAACCATTTATCTTTTTATTTTAATTTTATACTATCTTTATACTTGTTTATCATTTATTATCTTACAATGCTCACTTCAATAGTGTTTACTATTGCTGATACCAGATATTTTATATTTTATTTTGTGAACATTGATCTTTTTTAATTAGATTTTATACTATTATATTGTATGCTATTATTTAGATTTTTGTTCTAGTTTATTTATTATTTCACTCAGAATGACATTTTATGTATTCACTATTGCTGATCCCAGATATTTTATTATGTACTGTATATTATTGTAGTTTATCATCAGTGCTGGGTAGATTACTTATAAATTGTAGTCTGTTACTGATTACAAATTACATGACAAAAATTGTAGGTAGTAACGTAATCTATTAGATTACACATTTTAGGTAATGTATTCTGACTACTTTTTAATTACTTTGACCCAACTCATTTATCACATAGATATATATCACATAGATACTTTGTCTCCTTCAAAGTTAAATGATTTCTGTAAATCCAGTGGTAACCTGATGGCCGGTACGTGCATTTCCAAAAGACTTTTCTTTGCTATTCGCTATTGCTGATACCAGGATATAACTGTACACTGAAAAGTAAAATGGTCTGCACTTACATCTAGCACTGATGAAGCGACTGCACAGGCTAATGGGTTTCCTCCGAATGTGTTGAAATGAACTCCCTTCGCAAATGACCTGGCAATCTCTGCAAAATACACAAATCACTTGATATCAGTGCCGAAAACAATCAATGTGCAACACACAAGAAGATGCTTTTAGTTGTGGTTTATTTATTTTGTTGGCAGAGATTTATGCATTAGATACGCTCATAAGCTTCTCAGGCTGTATGTGACCTAACACTCTTTCATTCTCTCTCTCAGCTTTTCACAGGATGAAGAGCGAACAGAGGACCAATTAGAATGAATGGAAAAAATAGGAAAGGGAACAGTGGCACTCCAGCATGCTTTCAGAGTTCAAGTATGTGGGACTAATGGGGAATTTGAACTCATTTGATCCACGTGTGAATGAGGTGAATGTGGCCCTGTGGTACCACATTAGGAACATTTTAGGAACAACACATTTTGAACAGGACATTAGGAACAAGACATTCCCTATTACTATTACTATACTATTTCGTTCCGTCAATTTACTAAAACGTACTATTTATACAAATCATGCGCATAATTTATAAATCAAGGGAACGAAACAGTAAATCGCGCGCATGATTTGGTAAATTGAGGAAACGAATTAGTAAATCGTGCGCACGATTACATTTTTTTTTTTTCTTGCATGTCATGTGCGGGGCTCCGTAGGAATGACATGACGGTGAGTAAATGACGACAGTATTTGCATTTGTGGACTGTTAGGTGCTTTGCAATGGCAAAATGATGACATTGCAAGGATAATCCTTTGCAGGGTTTGAATCTATGACATTTCAGTTAACAACTAAGGGGCCATTTACACAACACCATTTTCAACTAAAAATGGAAAACTCTGTTTCGGCCATTCATTTACACGACATGTTTTGGGGGCCTGAAAACGCAAATTTTGAAAACAGATTTCAAAGTGCATTTTTTGATGATACCGTTATCATCTCTGTGTAAACTACAAAAAGGCAAATTTGTGAAAGTGGTGATGACATGTGCATGCGTATTATGTGTTCAGTCTATAGGCGTGTAGTGCTTCACAAAGTGACATCGCCAACTACTGGCCTGGCATGAATAATGCAGCATTTTTAGGAGTTTTTTGCGGATCCTTGTGAACGAGGACCATTTTGACAATGGTGTTGTCTGTAAATGCAAAGGAAAAACTTTTACATTTTTAGTGCATTGTTGTTGTGTAAATGCAATATATTTTATTTTATTTCAGCTTTATTTTAATTAACATTTTTAATCGTGTTCGCTTTAACTATTAAAAAGCTTTGTTTTAGTTTTCTTTTGTTTAGCCATGAAGGTACTAAATGTAACATTAACAGGGTTTGACAGATGTTTGATGTGTATGAGGACATACTCAAACATTAAGATCTAGTGTGTAAAATCATTGTGTCAAACTTTCTTTAAAAAAAAAAGAATATCCAGCTGCATCTAACCCCAGAGCTTTTCAATATGAAATGCTCAACCAGAGCTTTTTAAAGTCACAAAGCATTGAGGTGAACGCAACGGTAAGCCTATTAATGCAACATGAGATATAATTTAAAATTTGTGGCTCATTTTGTTCCAAGAATATCTTAATTTCCTTCCATGCTGGAACTTGGATTCAAGCTCACCAGTGGGTTCATAGTGCTGCTTCCTCTTTCACCTTTCTCTTCCAGCATAGTCCCTCATTAAATTTGAAGAATAAGACTCAGTGTGTGTACCTCATTTAAAACACCTCCATGTCTAAATGTAGTTAATTAGTCTATGAACGCAAACTTGCTAAAATAGAACACATTTTACAAAGCCATTGACAGCTTGAATTAGCAAATCACACAATAAGTTAATCAAAATTTGACTGATTTAACAAAAGTAGGCACTAGCCTCACCTGATGTGGTGACTACAGCCCCCATCGGGAAGCCGTTCGCAATGCCCTTTGCCATGGTAACCATGTCTGGAATGACATTATGTCCTTGGAAACCCCAAAAGTGGCTCCCTGTGCGGCCAAAGCCAGTCTGGACCTAAAAGAACCAAAAAATACCAAGAAATAACTTTTTTTCACACTATAAAAAAGGTTTTTCAAAGTTGTAAGTACAAAGATTATTGGAGTATGTTAGATTATTGTAGGGGGCAGCGTCGCTTTACTGCTATTCACAAATCCTCTCCCATGGTCTCATGGGATAGTAAAGTGTCCATCATATACACACTTCAGAATCTTGCCAGTAGTAGTAAGTAATCTTGTTTCTGAGTACTGTGAATTCGGACATACTTCTTTTGTCACATACTCTTTTTTAACCTACTATATAGTAGGAAAGTATGCGATTTCGGATGCAGTCTAGGATTTGTTTTTGAAAAATATGGGAAATGAGGGTGATAATTCTGGGCCGTCTCAACTATCTGAAGCACCAACCATGCGTGTTTGGCTTCACTGATGTACAGAATGGGATTTACTAGCAAATTCTTCAGACCTCATCTGCTATACAGATTCCTCCTTTCTCCCGAACAAGCTGGTAGCTGTCTTTCAGGTAGTTTTTCGGAAACTGAACAGCCCCACCGACACCCTGCAGAAAGATAAAAATCATAATCATGATATAACTTGTCACATGTTAATATTTGAGGGCAATGAGTTTGTTAGTGGCATTTTGTTTTTACAACAGTACACTAACATATCACGTATTTGGGTCATTGACGAATAAGGTTTTTAAAAGTGTAAAAAAACATAATGGAGACATAATTAATTTTGAAGTTTTATTAAGTGTTAACAATGAGATTTTTATAATCAATTAACACTGCTTTTGTCATTTTTTACAAGATGGACAAAATTTGTCACCAAAAAATTTCAGTTTTACCGAATGACACTTTTGGTTATACCGAATTACGATATTTTCAAACAATGTTAATGGGCTGATATCTAGGTAGCTAGCTAGTTAGCTAGCTAAGAAAAGGACAATTAAACATTTTATATTTAGTGCAAATTTTTAAAATATTACATTTTCCATGTTTTATAGTGGTTGTACCGAATGACCTGATGACATCCGTATCAGCAAGTGAAAACATGAATTTTTCAAATAGTTAAAAGAGAGTTAGTTACTTTGCTTCATGACCATGTGGTCCTTTGCAGGTGTCTGAATGATGGCACATCCTGTCACATGATAGTGACCGCATGACTTGATCCAAAATGGTCCCTTTATATTGGTTACTCCGAATGACGTCAATGAAATTCATTTTTCTGGACATTCTTTCTCATAACAAAGCAACGACTTCTACACATAATTTTAATACCATTTTGCACTATGTATTACATTTTAAGATATTTTAATCAGAAATGAAATGGCTGTATTGGCCTTTGGACGGTTAAACCGAATGACCTTTTGACACTTCAGAATCTTTAAAATACCTTTATATGTAGCAAAATATAATTAAAATGGATTCAATAAAAGAGATCTAGTTGTACTACTTTACATACTTTGGACATATCTTTGTTTTTTATTAAGGCCTTTGGACAAAAAAATGACCCATCACGTAATTGACTTATTTGTTGATTTTAGTCAGTACTGGAAAAATATATGCAATTAATATAGAAATGCACATTTAACTTCCATGGATGCTACTGGCCTTTTTATTTAATTATACTTAAATGAAAATGAAAGCAATTACTGATCAGAATCATTTTATATAATTGTATAGCTTGTACAGCTACGGCTGCCAAACAAAAACCATAAAATTAAAGTAAAATATTCTAATTTAAATAAAGTGCAAAAAACTTTAACAAAAATTTTCTTTAAATGTTAAAAAAATCTTTTATTTTACAGGTATTTCCTGATTTGATTCAAATGACTGAACAGAACATTAAACACTAACAGATCTCTCAAGATCTCAGCATCTTCACTTATTACAGTCTAGACTTTATTTCTTTTATACAAAGGTTCTTATTGAGAATTAACAAAGATTTAGATGTTGATGTTTTATTGAAAAAAAAAAAAGTTTGATGTCACCATTATGGAGGTGAGCGTTTGCTTTAGTTGAGCTCTTGACTCTTGACTTTCTTCATGTTAGTTTTTCTTTGACTGCTTTAACTGTGTGCTTCTAATGTACATTTGTTATCGCAAAAAGTGCAGGAGAAATGCTGATCAGGTGATTTTGGCTGCTTATTGATGATATAGTTTTCATGAAATCGATTGATTCACTGATATCGCATAGTCTCAAATTTCTGAGTACATTAACGGTTAATTTCATATGATTTACTGTAACTTGATACTCTGTTTTTTTAAGTCATTATGCAGAAAGTGTTTTCAGCCATGTTTTTTTTTTTTTCTTTTGGGCGCACAGAGACATCAATAATCAACATATGAATCTCAACAATGGTGACAATCAACAAAGCTTTTTTGTGACGTTGTGAGTAGATCTGATTTTTTTTTTTTCTCACCCTTGTTGAGATTCATACGCTGATTCTTGATGTCTGTGTGAGTCTGCATAACCTGGACACAATTGATTTTCTGCATAATGATTTAACAAAACTGTTTATAGTATCACAGCACTGCAGTACAATTGGCATGTGAAATTACAACTGTCATTAAACAATCCAGTCAGAGACCAGACTCTGCTATCATTGAATCAGACCCCTTTATGATAACTATACCATCATTTAAAAAGTGATCAGCATCATCTGATCTGAGTTTTTCTTGCTTTTGTTTTTTTGTTATAACAAATGTGTATCAGAAACACTAATGTCAAAGAGTTAAGGGTCAAGAGCCCAACTAAAGCAAGCACTGACCACCAGAATGGTGACTTCAATCTTTATTATTTTATTCAATAAAACATCAACATCTAAACCTCTGTTAATTCTCAATAAGAACTTTAATATGAAATTAAGTCTGAATTGTAATAAGTGAAGATGCTGAGATCTTGAGAGATCTGTTAGTGTTTCATGTTCTGTTGGGATTTAAAGGGTTTCTGTATCATCTGTTTTGTGGGTCACCATTGTGCTGAAGAGAAGAGCCTGTGCTTCAGTCCAGGATGAGCCAGAAAACATTGGTGTTATGCTGTATGTTGCTTTATTTTAGATGCAGTAACATATAGTTATATTCATTCATTCATTCATTCATTTTATCATAATCATAAATATAAGAGATTCACATTTTACAGTGAATGTGTTTTATTAGTAATATACGTGTAAAACAACTGTTTTCTGTAGAAAAATTTTAATGAAAATTTCTGTTAAAGTTTTTTACACTTTATTTAAATTAGAATATTTTACTTTAATTTTAAGGTTTGGCAGCCGTAGCTGACAGTCATTGACCATTTTTTTTACGATTTATTTTTTTACAGTGTATGCTGCAATTTACCATATTGCAAAATACTGACATCCTGCTATGAAAATGCAAGTTATTTTCACTGATGTTGTGCTTACTAACTTATAACATCCACCAGCAAAGTGCTGGGTAATGGATGTGGTCTTTGTCTGATTTTGTTTCTGTGACGACCAAAACGCCCCTGTTATCATGGTGAACGAAGCAAATTACACAACACTTGCAACTGGACAAGGACTGTGTTTGTTGAAGAATATTAAACTACAGCAGATTCAGTCCTGATCTTTTAGGACACTCAGTTTATATTTTCATAGCATTTATGTTTATATAATTATATATTTATACAATACAGTGTAAGGTATGGTGTAATAAAACCTGCATGGGTTCCGCAAAGAAGGCAGCAATCCGATTGGGAACGGTTGTAGCGAACATCTCTTTGAGCTGACTGATATACATATCATTGGCCTGACAGTGACCTGAGAACAGACAGAAACAGAGATTCACAATCTATGATACATGAAATTTGTGCTAACAATTGAATAAGAAGTATATTTAATGAAAATGTGAGTGGTGCTTGTGCAAAACTTGATGCCACAGTGCTAGGGCTTTGTGGGTTGTTGCCAGGGTGTTGCTAAGTTGTTCTGAGTGGTTTTAAGAATGTTCTTAGTGACGCTGGCCTTATCAAGCAACACTAATTATAGAAAAGAGTTAACAAGCTCTGCTCATGTGGGGTTTTTTAACAGCTGCTGGTTGGGAAATTTCCTGAATGACTGCTTTTAATGTTTGACCTGATGAGACAAACATACCTTGTGCTGCCTTGAAACACATCTTTCTTAGCTATTTAAGAGGGAATTACTGATTATATGTAACATTTTGAAGATTTTTTCTTCAGGTTTTGGAACAGGTATGCAAGGCAAGTTTATAGGCACCATTCATACACACTGGTTATATAAAAATTCAAAGAGTTTGGGTTACGGTTAGGCTGAAGAGTTTATAATAGAGTATTAGCTTTATATAAAAACAGAATGATATGCCCTCATTATGCTATTGTGTGTGTTTGTACCTGGGGAGCAGCTGCATTCTCGGATGGTTTGAACTGGAGAGTCTCGACAGTGGCTTCCTCCCCAGAGGCCCCTGAACACATCTGGACACATGGTCTAAAATGAACACAACCCACATAGGAATAAAAGTCTCACAAAATGTATCAAAGTTTTGCAAGACAGATCCCACAACTCAAACACATACAGTTTTAAGACATGCTTTTCAAATATGAAAATGCACTATATTCTCAGTATTTTTTGTATGTTTTCCATTTACTTGAGAATCAGACTTTTTCTTATCCTATTGGCATTTTTTTTCTTGTTTAAGTCATAAACCTCAGTAAATGTTATGCTTAAACCAAGAAAAAACTATTTGCAACGGAGTAAGAAAAATAACCTTAATTCAAGAAAAACTTTATATATAAACTTAAATATATTCTGTGAAAACCAGACTTTTCTACACAAGTTTTTCTTCAAGAAAAGATAAATATTTTTTGATATTTTGAATTTTTTTTTTTTTTTCTTTTACATACTGAATACAATTTTTTTTTTTTTTTTTTTTTGCAATGGCACCGAAATCATTAATTAAAAGGCTGAAGTAAAATATAATATTTTGTGTGGGTCAGATATTTATGGAAGCTTGTTATCGCCACTGAAAAAGGTAATTGTGAGTTTTTATTTGACTTTTTTTTCTCCGAAATGGACTTCAGAACTCGCAATTGTGAATTTATCATATGTTTAACAATTCTGAGAAAAAAGTCAGTTGTAAACTTACAATTCTGAGATACAAACCCGATTCCAAAAAAGTTGGGACACTGTACAAATTGTGAATAAAAAAGGAATGCAATGATGTGGAAGTTTCAAATTTCAATATTTTATTCAGAATACAACATAGATGACATATCAAATGTTTAAACTGAGAAAACGTATCATTTTAAGGGAAAAATAAGTTGATTTTAAATTTCATGGCATCAACACATCTCAAAAAAGTTGGGACAAGGCCATGTTTACCACTGTGTGGCATCCCCTCTTCTTTTTATAACAGTCTGCAAACGTCTGGGGACTGAGGAGACAAGTTGCTCAAGTTTAGGAATAGGACTGTTGTCCCATTCTTGTCTAATACAGGCTTCTAGTTGCTCAACTGTCTTAGGTCTTCTTTGTCGCATCTTCCTCTTTATGATGCGCCAAATGTTTTCTATGGGTGAAAGATCTGG
Source organism: Ctenopharyngodon idella (assembly GCF_019924925.1). Classification (NCBI taxonomy): domain Eukaryota; kingdom Metazoa; phylum Chordata; class Actinopteri; order Cypriniformes; family Xenocyprididae; genus Ctenopharyngodon; species Ctenopharyngodon idella. Next base: position 7,262,247 of record NC_067240.1, on the reverse strand, counting down.
ACTGCATGCTGGCCATTTCAGTACCCGGATCCTTCTTCTACGCAGCCATGATGTTGTAATTGATGCAGTATGTGGTCTGGCATTGTCATGTTGGAAAATGCAAGGTCTTCCCTGAAAGAGACGGCGTCTGGATGGGAGCATATGTTGTTCTAGAACTTGGATATACCTTTCAGCATTGATGGTGCCTTTCCAGATGTGTAAGCTGCCCATGCCACACGCACTCATGCAACCCCATACCATCAGAGATGCAGGCTTCTGAACTGAGCGCTGATAACAACTTGGGTTGTCCTTGTCCTCTTTAGTCCGGATGACATGGCGTCCCAGTTTTCCAAAAAGAACTTCAAATTTTGATTCGTCTGACCACAGAACAGTTTTCCACTTTGCCACAGTCCATTTTAAATGAGCCTTGGCCCAGAGAAAACGCCTGCGCTTCTGGATCATATTTAGATATGGCTTTTTTTTGACCTATAGAGTTTTAGCCGGCAACGGCGAATGGCACGGTGGATTGTGTTCACCGACAATGTTTTCTGGAAGTATTCCTGAGCCCATGTTGTGATTTCCATTACAGTAGCATTCCTGTATGTGATGCAGTGCCATCTAAGGGCCCAAAGATCACAGGCATCCAGTATGGTTTTCCGGCCTTGACCCTTACGCACAGAGATTGTTCCAGATTCTCTGAATCTTTGGATGATATTATGCACTGTAGATGATGATAACTTCAAACTCTTTGCAATTTTTCTCTGAGAAACTCCTTTCTGATATTGCTCCACTATTTTTCGCCGCAGCATTGGGGGAATTGGTGATTCTCTGCCCATCTTGACTTCTGAGAGACACTGCCACTCTGAGAGGCTCTTTTTATACCAAATCATGTTGCCAATTGACCTAATAAGTTGCAAATTGGTCCTCCAGCTATTCCTTATATGTACATTTAACTTTTCCGGCCTCTTATTGCTACCTGTCCCAACTTTTTTGGAATGTGTAGCTCTCATGAAATCCAAAATGAGCCAATATTTGGCATGACATTTCAAAATGTCTCACTTTCAACATTTGATATGTTATCTATATTCTATTGTGAATAAAATATAAGTTTATGAGATTTGTAAATTATTGCATTCCTTTTTTATTCACAATTTGTACAGTGTCCCAACTTTTTTGGAATCGGGTTTGTATAAAAAAAGTCAGAATTTATAACTTTTTTTCTCAGAATTGGACTTAATAACTCGCAATTGCGAGTTTATGTCTCATAATTCTGAGAAAAAAACATAAATTCTGACTTTTTATATCTCAGAATTGTAAGTTTATATCTTGCAATTCTGACTTTTTTCTCAGAATTGTTAGACATATGATAAATTCGCAATTGCGAGTTCTGAAGTCCATTTCGGAGAAAAAAAAGTCAGAATTGTGAGTTTTTATATCTTGTAATTCATACCATGTAACTTGCAATTGTGAGTTTATATCTCACAACTCTGAGAAAAAAATCAGAATAGTGAGATGTAAACTTGCAAGTGCGAGAAAAAAGAACTGTCAGATAAAAAGTCACAATTACCTTTTGTGTTTTTTATTGCGTGGCAGAAACAAGTATCCATAGATATCATCTTGCGTATTGGGTAGTTAATCTAACCTCAATAGGTCTGGCAGTAATTATGTTACTTTTGCATTAAACAACAACACCAACATAACTTCTTATGATGTTTCCTCTTATAATGTGGTTTGTGGACTTGACACCGAGGAATATTGCATTATAAAGCAGGTAGCTGACAGAAGGAGAGATGTGTGGGTGTGAGACGTACATTATGGCAGCCCAGAGAAGAGGGGATGGGATATTTGTAATCTGCGTTGGATGTCAGACCCGTCGCTTGTGGACTGCCACCGTGATAAGAACCCCTTGCGCACACAAACACGAATGAGACAGTGATTATCTATGGCTGTACAGGGCTGCTTGAGCTGTCACCAACAGGTTTCCCAAGAATTTACCGTCTTCCATTTGTTCATTTATTGGAAAGAATTATTGGCAAATAAGGTCAATCACCTGAGAGTGATGACGTCAAAATTTCCTGTGTGAAGCCGGGCCATTAGCACTGCAAGGTCATTAGCCTCCGAGCCACTGTTGGTAAAATACACAACCTAGAAAAGAAGACCATCACAATATTAAAAAAGATATATGTACAGTATTCAGATTTTCTCTATGCATAGTTTTACCATGTTTTGAAAGAAGTCTTTTATGCTCACCAAGGCTGCATTTATTTGATCTAAAATGAATCATAAGCAGTTACTTTTAAAAGTAATGCATTACAATATTGCGTTACTCCCTAAAAAAGTAACTAATTGCGTTAGTTACTTCTTATGAAAAGTTTCTTTTTCTCACCTGCGCTGAGCTTGCTTGTTTGTTTTTTAATAACAACTAAAAAGTTCTATTTTTTGGCAGATGTAAAGGCCCTTTCACACCAAAAGTGGTAATGAATAAGCCTAAAGCGGAAGGAAATGCATATTTACGCATGTACAGTAAAGGGCGCAGCTCAAACAAACCTTTCAGCTGTGCTGCCAGTAATTTTAATTTTTACTTACTAGTATGGTTAAGTTAGGTCAGCAGTAAAGACATTGGTTAATAAAGTAAGATTAAATACATAAAGTATTATATTTGTGTAATTTAATATAGTTAATTATTACAGGTTTGCGTAAAATTCTGAGATTGCATTTCACTGTTTTTATTCATTTTGAGGAATACTGAATGTTTTCGTGCAAGTGAGATGAGTAAATTCATGTTCATATTTAATCTAGAACTACAATAATGTTTACACAATGCACAAAACGCCTCTGCACTTTATTTCTCTCAACACGGGGACAGGAGAGCTGTCAGTCAATAACTGTGAAAAAGTAACAGATATTTTGTTGTAAATTGAAAAAGTAATGCATTACTTTATTAGTTACTTGAAAAAGTAATCTGATTACGTAACTCAAGTTACTTGTAATGCGTTACCCCCAACACTGATCATAAGTCTCACACATTCACAGAAAATAGCTTATTTTCACCTTGCAAAAAAAAAAAAAAAAAAAAAAAGTTGGAATATATATAAAATTATTTGTACAATATTTAATTTGTTTAAATTTTCTCTTTCTTTATATCATCAATAGAAAAAAAAAAATTAATCTCATTATTTCCAACATTACAAAGCACAATGAAATGTCTGTATATTTATAATTTCTTTATTACTGTTTTATTTTAATTTATTTATTAATAATTTAATTTTGTGTATTGTTTTATTTTTTATATCTATTAGTTATTTAATTTAATATACAGTATAATATATTTTTAATGCTTTTCCTTAGACAAAACAGCCCAGACCCTAGTTTAAAAAATCCCCTGCAAGACGAGAATACACTGCACATAATACTATATACCACAATGCAATGCGCTCAACCTTCAACTTCCAGAAATGAAAACATACCTTCAGCGGGTCTGGCAAAAGGGAGGCAAGTTTCTCTGCATACTCCTGCATTTGTGGGTACACATAGATGGGTGTTGTGTGCCATAGACGCCTTAGCTGTTTCTCGGCTGCCTGTGTCACTTTCCTGCAACCATATTCAAAGTTCTGATTCGATCAATTTTAGAAATAATACCATTTCATAAACAAAAACAAAGCCCATGTAAAAGCTCAGGGCAATAATATTCTGAAACAAGTCCACAGACATTAATCTAATTGCAGTCATTTAATTTCAAGATAACTATAATGCACAATCAGGAAATATACAAATAAAAATGTTGTCTGGCAACAAATTGAACCTTACGGGTTACAGTGTCCAACACTGACAGTGGCCACCCCCGCAAACAAGTCCAGATAGCGTCTTCCATCCACATCCCACAGCCACTGCATGTAACCCTGGTTTATGAAGACTGGCTTCTTGTAATATGTTATCTTCATGGTCATGGGGTTGCAGTTGTGTTTCCTAATCTCTAGTAAATGGTCTTTAGACATGCCCTATAGGAGAAATCATTCATGCTTGCTTGAAAATAAATTGATTTCTCTGTGTAATTGATTATTTGATTTCCCCATGTGTATTATTATGACATGTCCCCAGACATAAACCTCTTACCTGATATGGGTCAGGTTTATAGTCACATGGGGGAATCTGGGGCAGGACAGGTGCTGGGTGTTTCACTGCTGATTTTTGGCATAGCACACCTGGAGAGAGGTACATTTTAGTGCTTAGAAATGCATAGGGACAGTTGTATCCATCTATCTATTTATCTCTCTATACAAAAAAAAAAAAAAAAAAATGCATAGATAGATAGATAGATAGTGATGACAGGTGACAAGGCAGTCATTCTTCATCAAAGATACCATGGTATTGTCATGGTAATGTTCAAACGCATAGTTATTTGTACTTTTGTTGTTATGACAGGACCATTATGAGTTCGTGATTCGATGCTCAGGAATCTGGACAACAGATTTGTTATGGAGTCTAAATACGCAAATATAATTATGCAAAACTTCACACAAATGTTCCGGTGCCTTTAAATGTGGAGACAAAAACACTGCATTCTTACCGCCTTCTTTGTGGAATTTCACACAAACCTCCACTGAATTCCACAAATCCGTTTTCCCGAACAGAGACGGGCGTTGCAGCCGAGAACAAACTTTATGCATTACTGATGTTTTTCAGAACAATTTTTCTGCATCGAATCTAAAAATTAAGTGTTGGGAAGCGGTGAATTCTTTCCCCAAATGTGCCCGGGGAGGGTCGAGCTCAACCAATGATATGTCGGGGTAAAGTCTGTCTCGAGGCCTTTACTGAGAAGTGATGTGTCGTCCGTCCTTTCACAGAGAAGGGCTGTTCGTTTACTATGTTATGTTACATTTAATATACGGCTAAAATTATATCAAATCTAGTTGGTTCAGTCTTATCAGGTTGTGTCCAAGAAATTATAAATTAATGAACGTAAATGTCCAGAATATACAGGGTTTTTTTTTTTAATTATTATTATTATTATTTTTTTTTTTACAGTTTATCCAAATAGCCCGTTGTGACAAATTAGCAAAAATAAATCAATAAAATAAAAAAATCAATAAAAATAATAGTTCATATAAGCTAAAGTAAGGGGGAAAAAGTGGTTATTTTAAGCCTAGCATATTATTTTCTACTAAGCAATACTTCCCATGAAAAACTGTACGTGCGTTTGCTGATTTGGTTAAATGTGTTTCAGGGCAAAATAAAAAGTCATCATTCTCAGAATAACCACTCCAACACACCGGAAACAGTCTGAGCATGTTTTAATGGTTTTGCTATGTAGTTTCACAAATAATGTTTGTTATGGAAAAGCAGAACACAATAAGGATGTATTACAGAAATGTGTTATAGTCGGCTTACATAGGTTAACATCACAAGTTTAATTTCAGCACCTCCAGTTGTTTGAATTCACAAAAAAAAAAAAGACAGTAAAGAAAATAGCGACATCATTTCAACAAGCCATATTCTTAGTGTATAACAAACTAATGTTTTTGAATTTGAAAGATTTTAATACAGCAAAATGTTGATTAAATTGAAGTGGCTTGGGTTTGATATATTGAAATCAAAAACTGATTTCAGTAACAAAGCTTTAATGCCTAAATGAGTATATAATCATCCTCCTGGAAATTTATCCACATGCCTTTTCTTCAATAGCTTACTCTCAGATGAAAAGACTAAAATATTATTTCACATTGTTGTCCTGAGGCTTCACGTTAAATTAGATACTGTTACAAACACATTTTGTCGATTTGCCATTGCCTGAGTTAGAAATCTATTAAAATCCATTAAAATAATTTATGCATTAGGCCTACTCTGTCCATGCAGATTTATTATGCATGAAACTGAGAATGTATGACTGTTGAACAACAAAGACATAAAAGAATTATGCTACTCACAAATCAACAAAATTAGATTAGGACGATTTATGTACTGAATGGCTTAGGCAAACCCAAGAAAACTATTTATCGTATTTATATTATCTATAGGTTACATATAAATGCATTTCTACATATTATATATAACAATTGAATTTATTGTATATTTTACATGTCCACTTTAGACATAAACACATGTTCAGTAAATAACTCTTTCCAACAAAATACACACCAGTCTCCTCTCAGAGATTTCTGCATAAAATAAGGCAACGTGGAGTTTGACTCTTGCACTAACAAGGGCTATTTTCGCTAAATCGTATCCGTATAACTGGTTTCACGGTTAGTGATTTGTGCATTCACAATATAATAACTATGGTTATTTTGGAATGAATTTTATAAAATATTTTTTACAATTTCTTTTTTATATCAAACATAAAAAATATGCAATGCTGAATTAATGGCTACCTATGATTGAAGGATATACAGATTTGGAAAAATAGATTCTCAGAGGGTTAACATTCAGAGAAACACACAAATTCTTACAGCGAATAATTCACTGTAACGTGGAAAAACACTGGCAGTTTATATTTTTTCATTTTACACCAGCTGTGCCTTTGTGTTCAAAATCAGTGTCAATAACATTTAGAATAAATACATTCGGTGAGTTTACCTCCACCTGAGAGCTGTAAATATCAAAGGCAAATTCTCTAAAATTATAACAGTTTACAATCAGTTCAAATCCCTTTTGATGTATTTACATTTGCATTAGTGTATCATAAATATGCAAAGACATTTTGAATTGTATGGCTGAGATTGCACTGTTTTCAGAATAAACACCATACTACGCATGTTGGAGTTTTAAGTAAATGCCGTTATATTTAAAATTCATTTCAATGTGGAGTGAAATGCATCAAGCAAAAGCTTTGAATTGGGTGAATATTTTTACAACACTCAAAATCAGTTCATAAAAATATTGTCCATGTACATTATAGCAACCGATCCCATCATGTAGTTTAGGAGTGAACAGTGGTATAATAAACCAAAGTGGTTTTGAACACGTAACAGAGCCATGATGCAAAATACACACAATAATATAATGCATAGTGGATTGCTGAGGGCAACTATGCGAAGTGCTAAGTTTTCAAATCTCATGAACCTCTAACTATGACAAATCATTCAAGTTAACATGAAATGGTTTTGAAACCCATTTTACTTCTATAATACCATATATTTCTGAGTAAAACAGCATAAAAATTGAGCATATATTCAACGGGAACTGATTGGATTGTGAAAAGTGGACTTTCTATAACTATATAGTAGACCTGAATGAAAACACAATAGGTGTGTCCCAGTTTGTGTACTTGAGCACAATGGCATTTTGTAGTATAATAGTGTGAGTAGTGTGTTCACACTGAAAATTCCAAATAGAAAAAGTACACTTTAAATACCCGGTTGATGCACTTAATTGACTGAAGAGGGGCTATCATTACAAAATAACCTTATAAAATTCATACACTACACGGTTGAGTGCATAGTGCATAAGTATAAGTGCATAGTGTATAGTGCGTCATTTGGGACACAGCTAATGCCTAAATAGCTATTTCGCTATTGGCTAACATGTAGCCAAAAGGAAAAGTTGTACCAGAGATGGAGAACTTTTTTAGTTGGAAATTTTGCAGAAAAGTATATTAAAGTAAACAGGATCCATTTGAATTTTATGTTAACTTTAAAGACATTAAAACAGTTATTTTAAGTGTAAAAAGAAAAATTTTTGGTGTCACCTCATCAAAGTACACAATCTGAAACGTGACTTTTACAACACGTTTCAAACTGCACACTTAAAGTTCACAGCGCACAGAGCCTTTTCAGACCTCACCTCTGAAACGACACCTTCTTGCCTCTGATTAAAAGTCAAAATCATTTGTATAAATTTTAATTCTCTTATTCTGAGAGGGACAAAAGCTCTTCTTTTAGGGCTTGGCATGAGCTGTTGACAGTCTAGTGTTTAGGATATTGTTTTTGCTCTGCCTTCTCTGCCCTATTGTCTCTGGACCACTATATGCTAGTAAGATGGCATTAAGACAGTTGAATCCACATAACCGTTTCCCATCACCCTCATGCCTTCCTGTGGCATTGGACTGTACGATTGGTGGACTGCAGGTTTGCAGGGGTGAGGTGGTTGCTGGCTTGTGCATTGATCAGCCTGGCTGTCCAAGTCCTGGCTGTAATTGTCCACACACTGATGGGACGTTTCCCTTTGCAGAAACAAAATATTGTTTGACGTCACTTCTTTGACCTTACTGTAGTCCTCCCCGGTGCAATCAGACCCTTCAAGCTCACGGTTTGGGTCTGAAAGCGGCCTAAGCAGTAGCATATTTTCCGGGTTGACCCTTTGCACCTCTACGTATCCCAAGGAACGTGACGGAGGCACGCCGTGAGCAGGAGTGTCAGAGCCATCCAGATTGAACTGGTTGTAGCTTTGGGAATGTGAGCAGGCCAGCTTGCTGAAATGGCCCTCCTGTGGCGGGATGTCCTGATGGTGAAGCTGGTGGTAGTTGCTTGCCGTTGCATGTGGCGACAAATGGCTGAGGATCTCTGGGACGCTGTGGTAGGCCGGTTTCGCACCTCCTACTTGGTAGTGGTGGTAAGGTTGAGTTTCGGGAGACAAACACACAATTGGCCAGGTCTTGACGCGTCCATCAACGGACTCCGGTGAACTGGGTTCAGGGCCCTGGCTCTCACTGCTTTCAGTTGAAGCCCAGCTTGTTTCTCCATGCTGGCTGTACTGATGTTGGTCACTTCCGCTTCCTTCCCGTCCCTCAATGCACTTCTCCAAAAGCAGGGTGCGACTGTCGCAGCTGCCCCGGCCGGAGTCGCAGTCCGACGGGCTTTTGGACTTTATGCAGTCCTCTGATAGATCTTTACCATCCAGTACCAGCTCTTGCTGCTCATTGTCGTACACCTCAAGGTACTCCACCAGTAAGTCATCATAATCGGTGGTTGGAGGGAAACCTTGGATCACCAGAGAATTGAAAATTTCCTCTGATTTCCCACTCTGTAAAGAAAACAAAAAAAATTGAAATAACTGCCTAAAAATGCAATTCAAAATATAGCGGCGAGCAGCAATTATCAGGGTTTAAGTGCTTTAAGGCCTTTAAGCACATGCATAAAAAGGTATTAGGTTTTATTTAGCAAGCCTGTAACCATCTCAATCATAGATGGAAAAGACCATTTACAGGCAATACAGGCAATATATTTATGATAGGAACTATATGGTTTTTACACCTTTTTAACAGTTATAGCCCTCTAGGGCTATGAGTCAAACAGGCCCAGCGAATTTCATTTCATACCTTGTCTGATAGCTGCTCAAATTTCATTGGCCGATGGCGGACATGTTTTTTTGACATACGTCAATGTCCTCATAGACAATCATGGCACCTCGGACAAAGACACTGCATGCCAATGTTCAAGTCAATCAGACTAACGGTGAAGTAGTTATAGCCATTTTCGTGTTTTTTTCTAGTTATAGCGCCACCAAGTGGCCAGTCGCCGTGTCCGTTTACACGCGACCACAGAATGAGGTGTGCTGAGATGGGTAAAAATATCTAATTCTGTTTACAAGTTAGAGCCATTTTAGAAAAAGTGGCTCCACCCACTTCAAACGTTTTGGCAGCCCTTAGGGACCCTGAATTGAAATTTCAGCTTTTTTGATAATTATTGACAATCAGACTCCAGAGAATCTTGCCGCACTGGTTTGGTTCCAATCGGGCCAAAAAACTAGGACTAGTTCGCAAAAGTAGGTTTTTCAAAAAATCCAAAATACCCATAAATTTCACCAGCCCTCAAAGTTTCAAGCCTCTATGACTTACGGTTTGGTCTGCCGATCACTTTTAGGGGAGAATCCTGATCCTTGGAAATTTTAACAATTTTAACTACGCATTTGAACCCCTAATAATGTCGAAGATATCAAAACCTTTATTTCCTCAGCACATGCCTCCCAATTAATGAACCTGGCATTTTAAGGGGTATAAAGATTATTATAATTTGTCTTCTGAAGCATTATGGATCTTTGGGGAAAAAAGTTTTTCTTGAATTTGGCTTGCTTAGTTGGGATTTAAAAGACAATTAATATTCAGTAATATTATTGATTCAACTGCACTGACACTGAAAACAAAATTTAAACTGAATTGAGCTGGATGAGCTTTGTAACATCAACACTTATTGAACTGAATTGAATCAACATTGAACTGAATAATGACACTATTGCCTTCTGTGGAGCTGCTTCACTAAACTGAACCTGTTTCATAATAGATGAAATTTGCAACATAGACACTGTTATTGAACTGAATGAATCAACGCTGAACTAACTTGAGATGAATATTGACACTATTGACATCTGTAGAGCTGCTTTACAGCTAAAGTTGAATTTGTTTCATAACTGAAGAATTCTGCAACATTAACATGCTATTTTCCTGTTTATTAGTGTGAAGCTGCTTTGACACAATCTCTATTGTACAAAGCACTATATAAATAAATGTCACTTGACTTAATTAACTTTCAATGGTTGCATTTTAACACAAGTGCCATCAATCTTTGCTGTCTGGCGTTACAACAAACACATTCAATCTAACTTAAAGAGTCTATCTTTAAAGCTAACTTGAAAATTTTCAAGGATGATTTGAAAACAGGCCCTTCTGAGGTGCATGAGTGACCTTTTTATTACCTTGAGCAGCTGTTTGTCGAATCCTTTGATTTTCGGTCCAGGAACGGGAGGCAGCAAACAAAGCCTCACACTAAACACAAATATATTTGGAGAAAAAAAACAAAAACATAATGAGATTCTAAAAGTTGATACTGAATTCAACATTTTGCACAAAACTGTTTTTCAAAGGTTAAATAAACCGCTTCAGTTCTTTCAGTGGATAAAAAGTACTTATTTGGATGATTTATTTAGATAATTATTATATTTTCCTAAGGTGTTTGCTAAGGAGTTAATTTGTCATCATTTCATTGTTAATGCATGGTTAAGAACAATGTCTATCAACAAATGTTTTTCATGATCATAATATAAGCACTATGGATACTGAAAAACTACTTATCTAGAGTACGGAACAAAAGCTTCCACGTGTCCCGACAGGATTAAGAGATTAATTTTGGATCCCGTTTGTCCTTGTACTATTGAGAATGTCTCACATTATTTGACAATGTAATTAGTCTATCTTTGTCTATTTAAATCCGTGCTGAGAGAAACTGGCCTAAAAACATTTGAGGGTGAAGTGAGGTACTGCAAAATCTGGATCAATCCTCTAATGGCAATTTAATCCTACATAATGAGTATTTGTCAGCAAAAACAATGAGGCAAATGATGTATAGATATGGTCTGAGCAAATTTGATTTCAATCACACTGATAGATATGACTTTACATTTTCCAGTGCTGATATAAAAACAGAATAAAATGCAAAACTAAACAGATGAGATACCAACCAGCGATATAATGTTAAAATATATCTGAAAACAAAAACATTACATTTAAAAAAAAACAACAACAACAACTAATAATTCACAACATCTTTTTCTGTAATTAATCGCGATTAAAAACATTGGAGTTTTTAATATTTTTTTATTGTAATAATTTTATAGTTACTCTCCAAATTAATGTAGAAACAACTTAAAGACAGTATATTTTAATTTTTTGTTTAATGGCGTATTTTTTATGAATGAAGACCAGTATCACTGATACTAATACTGGTACTGATGTCTTATGAAATTGATTTTTTAAACATTAATTATAGACATTCAACATTACAGTATAACTAAAAGCTATCAATTTCAACATTTATTAGGCTTTAAAAAATAACAACTTAATATAAGTGAACTTAAAACAATCTTCACATAAACCTATTGTAATAAATGTCATATTTACCTGTGGCCTTCCTACCTGTCTAACAGGTAGGAAATATACAGAAATTGAATAAAGTTAACAAACATTCTTCACTGCATAAATTATAAATTAAACATAGATTAATCCTTATTAAAGCTACAATTTTCTGTTACCTTTGTTCTTTGATTAACATTAATGACAGACATCACAGCAACTGGTTTATTAGGCTGCTGTACCTTTAAGACCTGCCGGCGCCGAATATGACGCAGATCTCATTTTCTCACAAGTCTTTAAGTTCATTTAACACATTATTTAACTCATTTAAGACTGCTCTTATGAGGATACTCGATAAAACTGACATTTTGGCATAATTCTGTAAGTTATTGTTTGTTCAAGCGCGAAAGAAAACTCGATACTGGTGCGCGTCTTTCTGTGCACACGAGTCTTGTGTGTGTCACACGGACACAACATTCACAGACAGCGCGCTCTCGTTAGTCTCGTGGTGCTGTTTAAAACTGAAAAAATTAATCGCATGTGTTAACGCTAATTTTTAAAATGTTAAAATCTTTAAAATAAATAAAATAAATGAATAAATAAATAAATAAATAAATAAATAGAAATGTTTCAGGCTCAAAAAAGCACCTGTTTCGTTTCATGTTTAGCATCCAGGTGAGGATGAGGACGACGAAAACAGAGAAAACCGTGACCATGATCCACAGCGAACGCTCTTTGGATAGATCTATATAACACAAACACAAAAACAGGAAATAGTGATGAATAGAGTACATTTCTACTGCAATTTGTTTTTCACTTATGACAGTAGTTTGCAGTGACACATACAGTACTAAAAAAATTAAAAAGAATAACAGGATAAATGGTAGGTAAAATTGGGTCAGTGCATTTAAAAAATAGCACACATTGGAACAGTGTAGTATTTGAAAATGCTGTGAGCTGGAACAGGCTGATCTCTGACTCATTTTGCTCTATTTCATGCTTGCAGTCGTCAGGTGCGACTCCCTCCGGGCCTGAAGCTCCGGGGCAACTGAGGCTTAACAGGAGCTTCAGCTCAAAAACATGCATGGCTGAGGTTGTGCTAGCCGGGTGAAGATGAGGTCATAACTCCCTGGAGAAACTGAAGGTCTGTTGGTATTCCCTCTAGAACTGTCTGCTCTGTTAGATACATATGCGTACAGCAGATTTGTTCTCAGACTCAGCGGGAGACCATAGAATCACAGGCTGTGGTCCTGAAAAGGCTCTCTGTGCCGGATGATAATTTAATAGGCTTCAAGCATACCTCAACCTACTGGACCAGAAATGTTTTACGTCTCTTACATGTGTCTAAACTGAAATCATTTTTCGTTTCTTTCATTAGCCTACTGGTGCACATTTTATATGTTTAGCGGCTGGCAAGTTCAGAAGTTAGAGAATAGAAAATCTGGGATTATAAGTTTCAACTCAAATTGTTATGTTGATAAATATAACTTAGTTTAAATATTTTAGAAAAAATTTAGTAAAACAATCAGTTTTATATAAACATAAATAAATAAAAATATAAACTGGGGGTCGAAAGTTTGGAATAATTAAATCTTTTGATCAGCTCTTGCTCAGTAAGGTTGCATTTACAGTAAAGTCATCTATTTTAAATGTATTTTATCCCAGTGATCAAAGCTGAATTTTCAGCATCATTACTCCAGTCTTCAGTGTCACATGATCCTTCACAAATCATTCTATGCTGATTTAGTGCTTAATTATTAGTAATGGTTCTTATTATCAGTGTTGAAAACTGTAATAATTTTTTTTCAGGATTCTTTGATGAACAGATAGTTAAAAAGAACAGCACTTATTTGGAATAGAAATCTTTTGTAACACATTCTAAATGTATTTACTGTCAATTGATTTGATGTGTCCTTGTTGAATAAAAATATTAATTTCTATTTTTTTTTTTTTTTTTTAAATCTTACTTACCTTAAACTTTTAAATGGTAGTATATCACAGTATATGAAGCAGCACAACTGTTTTCAACATTGATGATAATCAGAAATGTTTCTTGTTCACCAAATCAGCATATTAGAATGATTTCTGAAAGATCATGTGACACTAAAGACTGGAGTAATGATGCTGAAAATTCAGCTTTGCATCACAGAAATGAATTCCATTTTAAAGTTTTTTTTTTAAATTGTAATAATATTTCACAATATTACTGATTTTAAAATTTTTTGATCAAATACATGCAGCGTTGCTAAGTATCGGAGTTCTTTCAAAAATATCAAAAATATTAATTATTGCAAACTTTTGATTTGAACCTTTAATGAGAAATTTGATATATAAATTTAATTGTTGGCTGGATAATTCACAGAATGCTATTATTATGCTGTTGTCAAATCCTAGGCAAAGTGTGATCCGATACCAGTCATCTATGCGAAAATACTGGTATAATTGTCTTTTTTAAATGCTGTGTATTGTATGTATTTTTTGGTGTTTGTTTGTTGTTTCTTTTCTAATGGACTTTGAGTCTGGAAATAAAAAAATTTAAAAAGTTGAAAGTTTTGACCAGTGTATGAATGTGTGTGTGTGTGTGTGGTGTCTCTCTCTCTCTCTCTCTCATATATATATATATATATATATATATATATATATATATCCCTAAAATATTTATAATAACTAAGTTTTCTTCAAATAATGGGGAATAAAAAAAACACTTACAGTCTGGCATTATAATGTAGGTGGTTTTGGTCCATTCACTCCAGAATCCATGATCGGGTTTACATCGCACCTGCACCATGTATTTACCAGGGTGAAGACTGAACACGTTATAGTACTTCTGCCTGCCAGCATCATACTCCTACACACACATAAAGAAAACACTTAAGTCTCATTAATCAATATGAAAATATATTAAATATATTTTTATTTATTAATAATAACTGTATTCATATTTTTATTACTGTTTTAAAAAATAAATGATAATGTATTAAATCCCAAAATATACAAATTTAATATTTGTATATTTTTGGATGTAATACATTATCATTTGTTAACATTTGTTTAATACAAACTCTATTTGTTGCATATTGCAAAATATGTTGATATGTCTATTTAAAGTTTTGTGAATTCACAAAAAAAAATCTCTTGACTAAAATGTTCATGTAGTTAACACATAAAATCATGACAATCACAGCATCAGCAATAATCATCAGTTGTGTTGTCTCAGTTCATAGAGCCAATACTATTGCTCTCAGGTTACTCTGTCACTAGGCAATCATTATTGGTAATTCCTCTGTGTTACTGAAGTACAGCCTTTGGGCAAAAAAATCTGGTTTGATCTAGTCCCTGTTGTTCTGCATATCTAGCCTCCCTCAGGTTTCTGCGGACTAATGAAGACATAAACCCAGACTGGGACAGTCAATGATTAAACTCTTGTGTATCAGCTGATTTAATGGCTGTCCACCAGCGTTCCATTCATTCAAGTTCTTGGATAAAGTCACAAACAAACAACTGCTACAGTTAACTATTTTCTAGTCTGTTTGGTAATATTTGAAAAGCTCACATTCAATAAGTTAGTTGGTAATACTAGTCCATCATATCAAGAAAACAAGCGTGTAATGTTGTGAAGACAGCCAACTGTATTCTAGTTGTTTCCTGTAGGTGGCACTAATCTAAATAGTCAAGTGCAAATAAGGTAACAATCTAGACTAAAATGTAATCGATAATCAAAAATTTTCTATAGAAGATGCACAATTTTTTTTTTTACCCACCACCCATTCTTTATCTTTTTCTTGTTTAACTCGTAGCTGGTAAAGTAGCGTGATCCATCCTGAGCGGGTGTCTGCGGTTCGTGGTTTCTCCCAGAACACTTTTACAAACGGACCCTGGTCTTCATGGACCACTACTGCTGTGACGTTCTCTGGAGATTTTGGTTGAACTGTGGGTAAAATAGAGAGGACAGGATAAGATAAGCAAAATATACAAGAGTTAAACCAACTAATGTACTAATAATATGATCCCGTGATACATTTTTGTGACAGTAAAGACTTTACAACAATGTCACTTTTGATCAATTGAATGCATCCTTGATGAATAAAGGTATTAATTATAGGGGTCCTTGATTATGATTTCACTTTTTTTAATTTAGTTAGAAATCAATCCCTTTTTTTAAGGACCACAACAAATGTCTGGTAGGGACTACAACAAGCTTCTTCCTGGGTTGGTGACATCACAAACCCCAAAATTGACATAAACCCTGCCCCTGGGAACATGCAACAAAGGTGGTGAGGCCATGTTGGGCTGCTTTAGAGAAGAGGAAGAGTTGTTGTAGTAGAGTGTTGTTGCCATGCCGTCATGTTACGCCGGACTGCTTCACAAACGAGGGTCAATTCAACGCTGGATTTGCACAAAAGATTAACATGACGGCACATGCTAGTCGATGAGTTGAATCAACTCCACAGCAACTACATACATTTATCTACTAACAATTCAGAAACGTCCAGATGCATTCTAAAAGTTTTAACTTCTTCCCGAGTCTCTCCATCAGTACCCGACTTCGGTTTGAACAATGTAAGGCTGAACACCGTTACTGACAATCGTCATTTTGGCTGCGTGAGATTCTCCAGCTTTGTTGTTGTTGAGCAAGTGAAGCGTGAGCTGTTAAAGCTCCGCCCTCTTCTGGAAAGGGGGGCGGAAGCAGCAGCTCATTTGCATTTAAAGGGACACACACAAAATCAGCGTGTTTTTGCTCACACCCAATTTGAAAAGCTATAATAAATTATCTTTATTTTGAACTGAAACTTCACAGACAAATTCTGGGGACACCAGAGACTTATATTACATCTTGTAAAAGGTCCCCTTTAAAAAAAAAAAAAACTGACTCCACACTTTTGAATGGTAGTGTAGATCACACCATTTTAAATGTGGAATACTTATACAAAAATTAGTTCTGTTATAATTTACTCACCCTCATGTTAAACACAAAATATAACATATTGCTGAACGTCAATATATTAGGACAAAAAAAGCACCATATAAGTGTTCCAAACCATATATTGCAAACCAGTTTGATGGCCCCTAGTAACTTAATGCTTTGATTATACAGAAAAGAATAGGTCTGATAGTTTTTCTTATTTTGTGTTCTAACAATCTCATGCAGGTTTGAAATGACACGAGGGTGAGTAAATGATGACATAATGTTTTTTTCTTGGGTGAACTATTGATTTACAATTCTGTACATTCAGCAATAACACAGAAAACTAGTTTCTTCCAGTTAGAGGGTAAAAAGCTAGTCGACATCTAATAATGTCATCCTAAGGGACCTTTGCTCATAAACTTGTTGAAGGAGGAATAAAGAAAGAACAGAAAAGTGTTCTTCGTAGTGTGAATGAGTGTTTCGCACCTTCAGCATGAATAAAAAACTTTAGTTAAAGTTTAGTCTCAGTTATAGTTGTACATATGAGTTAATGATAAGATGGAATTGGACTGCAAAATTGTTCAGATCAGGTGGATAACTGTGCAGGAACTGAAATAGCTGCTAAAAATAAACCACTAAAATTAATTAGACTGGTAAAAATTACCCTTTTGGCTTAATGCAGGAGAGAACATGTGACCGACGGAAACTGTGTAATGTTTTATGACCCAAAGGACAGAATAATTTTGTGTCTTTCGCAACAGTGATTCCAGACGGTCGGGCAGCAATAACATTCCTCTCATTGATGACTCCACCGCAATAAAATCTGCAACAGCGGTCAGTAACCTCCAATATGTACTGATAAATGAAATTACGAACAAATGACACATTATACAGGAAAGAACATAAGGTGAGAGAGGTGGTTGAAGAGAAATGAATGGGTGACAAATGAAGAGAGAGGGTGATACAGTACAGGATGTACCTACAGAAAAGCTTATGATGACAACATATAAGCATACCTATATAGACCACATCCACCTCCACGGGGTCTGAAATATTCTTCCCCAGGGCGTTAGTAGCAACCACGGTGATGTTATAGTTGACCCAAAGCGATGTGTCATTTTTGTTGAAGAAACACGAGTTCTCGCCCGCGGTTCTGTAATCTGGGCACTCGTAGACCGTCTCTGAGCTGAAAATGAAAGATATTAACAGACCGATTTACACATGCTAACTACAATTTAGACACCAAAATAAAAATATGAACATTTCTAGTTTGTGTCTGAACACTAGGGATGCACCGATACCGTATCGGGCCCGATACCAAGCTCAGGTACTTGTACTCGTACTCGTAAAAATACCCCCGATACCAAAGACCGATACCTCACGTGACGTAACCGAAAACGAGTTTTCCGTGCACAGAGACACCGGCGGCAGCAGCAGAAACAATGTCATCCTCAAGGGAGTGGAAACACTTCAAATTAATGATGACAACACACACATTGCGAACTGCATGCTTTCAATCACAATTCGTTATCGATTCGTGAAGGCGGGATAGGCGGAATCGCGCTGAATGACGCAGTCCAGAAGCGCTCTCTCTCGCGCGCTCTCTCTCTCTTTCTTGCGCGCGATCCCAGTTCTCAGACAGCGCGCGATCAGTTCTCCTCGCGCCTGAATGGTCAAATGCACACATAATTGTCAAAATGTCCATCGTGTGGAGTATTTCACGTAAATACAGTTATGGCTTAAGTGGACGTAAACATTTGGGTGAAAACAGGGTATGTGTCAGTATCCATGGATTCGGTCTTAAAGGGACCGTAGCCTATATGTCATTAATGTTAATAAAACAACAAAATATGTTAAATAAATGTATACATGGTAAATAAACCTACTGTATCTGAAAAAGATGTGTTTGTAATTTGTTTGTAAATTTCTTTTTATATAACAAATATATATATATATTGGTAATTATGCCCTTTGAAGGTTATTGGACACTGTGAATTTTTTTGTTCTTTAAGTTTGTGAGAAGCACATAAAAATTATTACTTTTTTCATTAGAGTAATAATAAAGAAGCTGTCCTACATTCATTAGTCTCACTGTGTTGTGATTGGAAAACTGCAACAACACCAAAAAGAGAGAGAGAGAGAGAAATTAATAAATGTATAGGCATCGGTATCGGCGAGTACTAGAAAAAGAAGTACCGGTACTCGTACTCGGTCCTTAAAAAATGATATCGGTGCATACCATAACCAGAGGCAAAAATGTGTACTTCCAAAACTGAAAAACAATACTGTGCCAACCATAGTACTCAATACTAATGTTGATACAATCAAAATATTAACTAGATTTGCTCAGTGTACTTTACGTTTACTATGTTTGGGCCAAAAAGAAAATGACTTTCTTAAGGTAAACTGGAGCTGTTGGGGTTTAGTCCATGTCTATTAGCTTTGATGCTAATCTACAATTCCATTCAAATGTTTGGGGTCATTAATATATATTTTGAAAGAAATTAATACTGTTATTCAACAAGGCTGCATTAAATTGATCAAACGTGACAAAGACTTTTACATTATTACAAAAACTCTATTAATCAAAGAATCCTAAAAAATGTATCACAAAAATATTAAGCAGCACAACTGTTTTCAACATTGATAATCAGAAATGTTTGCTGAGCAGTAATGATTAATGATGAGTAATGAGTAATGATGCTGAAAATTCAGCTTTGACATCACAGGAATAAATTACATTTGAATAGGTTGTAATAATGTTTCACAATATTACAGTTTTTACTGTATTTTTTTAATCAAATAAATGCAGCCTTGGTGAGCATAAGAGACTTCTTTCAAAAACAACAAAAAAATCTTACCGATCTCAAACTTTTGAACAGAAGTGTATATGCTAGTGTACTCCTTACAGTTGACAAAATAAACGTTTTATTGCAGTAAATGTACAGTCTTTTCTGAGAAAATGGACCAAAAATATTTGATGATTCATCTTTACTGCAGGGGGTGTATGCAAATTTTTGTCAAACTTCCCTTTTAAATTACAAGCTCATTTCATTTGTATCTTATCATTGTAGCCTTGAAATGCCATAATTCAGTCAAGTTACCTTTATTTATAACACTTTATACAATACTGCTTGTTTCAAAGCAGCTTTACAGTGATAACAGGAAAATGATTCAGTTATGCAAACAGAGTTCATTTAGGCTGTATAGCAGCTCTAAAAGAAAATAGTTGTTCAGCTGAATTCAGTATAGTGTTGATTCAGTTCCAATTATTTATTTAGCATGTTTTTCACATGCAAACTGTAGGAACATGAATTCTCCGAACTGCACTTGGTGCACTATTACATGGTATTACTGTAGGTTTGATAGGTTTGTTTACAGTACTTGCTGAATCTCAAACCCGTAATGTTGGCATAACACTTCATGGACCTGCTCTGGTGAAAATCGGAGTAATTTATATTTGACAGGGTGTGTGGGCACGTGTGTGTTGACTGAAGGCAAGTCATGTATGTCTTTCTGATTATTTCCCATGTGCTCAGAAACAGAGAAATAAACACATGGCAGTTAAACCACTCATTACTGGAGGAAAGGGCGAGACACAACACAACAAGAGACCTTTGATATCTCATTAAGAGCCAAAGAAAAGTGTAAAGATGCTCATTAAAGACTGAGTCTACTCTCAAGATAGAAAGGAAATGCTTTCTTGGCTCTAAAAAGGGAAAAAGTAGAAAAGAGACTGACTGTTCTAGACGGTAGTAGAGGGCGTAGGTGGTTGGCAGACCCCCGTCATCTCCAGGCTCCCACCAGCAAGTGAAGGTCTCCTTCTCTGGAGAGCGACAGCTTGTGAGTCTGGGTTTGCCTGGGGGACTGACACCTGTGGAGATATTGTGCCCATTTAGAGTGCATTAGTTGAATTCAACATTTTTGTTGCATTATGCTCATGTCGTTCTACACCCGTAAGACCTTCATTCATCTTCGGAACACAAATTAAGATATTTTTGATTAAATCCGATGGCTCAGCGAGGCCTGCATAGCCAGCAATGGTACTTCCTCTCTCAAGATCCAAAAGGTACTAAAACAGTTCATGTGACTACAGTGGTTCTACCTTAATATTATAAAGCGACGAGAATATTTTTTGTGCGCCAAAAAACCCCAAAATAACGACTTTTTAACAATATCTAGTGATGGGCGATTTCAAAACACTGCTTCATGAAGCTTTGGAGCGTTACGAATCTTTTGTGTCGAATCAGTGATTCGGATCGTGTGTCGAACCGCCAAACTGCTGAAATCACGTGACTTTGGCGCTACGAACCACTGATTCGATTCGCAAAGCTCCGAAGCATCATGAAGCAGTGTCTTGAAATCAGCCATCACTAGATATTGTTAAAAAGTCATTATTTTGTTTTTTTTGGCGCACAAAAAATATTCTCGTCACTTTATAATATTAAGGTAGAACTACTGTAGTCACATGAACTGATTTAAATATGTTTTTAGTACCTTTATGGATCTAACAAAAATGGAGTGGCATTTTGGAGTACCATGTAAATACCATAGTACATACTGCTATAGTACATATATAGTACAAAGTACCATGACATGAGTTTTTGATCCAAAATTTTACTTCTTTGTAAGTCTAAGCTTTAAATAATTTTGACAGTCAAGTAGCTGCAATGCTGAGTGAGATCTCACTCTTTTAATATAGTTTATACCATTTACATAAATGTTAAATATTACAAATACAAAATAGTAAACTAAGCAAAAATGGATGACAAGTCCATATTACTGTTTAAAAGTTTGGGGTCAGTAAGATTTTTTAATGTTTTTGAAAGAAGTCTCTTCTGTTCAACAAGGCTGCATTAATTTGATCAAAAATACATTTTCTATTATTTTAAAATGTAATTTATTCCTGTGATGGCAAAGCTGAATTTTTAGCATCAGTTTTCAGTGTCACATCAATCTAATATGCTGATTTGCATTGATTTGCAAACATTTCTTGTTATTATCAATGGTGAAAACAGTTATGCTGCTTAAAATTTTTTGTGAAAACTGATATTTTTTTAAGGATTTTCTCATGAATAGAAAGCTCAAAAGCATTTATATGAAAGATAAATCTTTTGCAACATTATAAATGTCTCTTCTTTGTACTGCCTACTGTAGGTTCATAAGCAATAACACTGCTCACCTGCTGCTTGTGATATTAAATTGGCAATAAAGGTCAAACTCAGCACGGCCCAAGAGTTCCTCATTGTCCCTGATGGCTTCTAAACCCCTTAGATCTGTCAGTGAGAGATAAGAGAGAAAGCAAGATATTAGTTCTCATTTCCATTGGCATACAAGAGCCCAATAACTCTTTAATAGATGGGGAAATTACGTTTATACAAAATACATTTATTACAAATAAAAATGTGCATTAGCAAATAAAAAAATGACAAACAGACTTAATTTGGTAATGTTTGTCTCATGCTAAAATACAGGTTGTTGAGGAGAGCAGATACAGTAACTGTAATTGATTCGCACGTTCATGAACCTTCTGTGTTGACAGTATAAACATAAGATCATGTTCATGTGGGACAATTACAATGAAACAGACAATGGACAAAACAAAAACATATTCATTTGGAAAACTTTCTTTGTCACCTGAAAATAACTACTCCTTACAGACCAGAGCAATCATGCCACTTCTGATATTTTGAATATGATCCATTAAAAAAAAAAAAAAAAAAACTGCAGTTCTAGATCAAATCTTGTGAAAATTATTTTTTCTGCATTAGCATTTGCTCTTAAATTGTTTGTTCAGATCAGATTTCATTATTTTTGTTTAAATATTTTTCCTGGAACAAGTGTTTTTGCTAAAATGTTTTTATCTGTAAATCAAACTGAAGGCATGTTTTATACTGTACCTATCACAGGAGGTTGTTTCACAATAATCAGATATGTTCTTGTCACTCACTGGACATAAACAATACCTATTCACCATGTCTGCATCTTTACAGAGCCCCTAAAGGGACATGGTGATGAAAAAAATATGAGATGGGAGGAAAAAATATATTTCAATGCTTTTGCATTCGTAAAAGTTCTGCGTTGCCCCGAGAAATTTTGTGTTCGCTTGCAAAACCTTTGCGTTAGATTGCAAATCTTTTGCGTTCACTCGAGAAATTTTGCGCTCCCTCGCAAAACCTTTGCGTTCCTCCAAGAAACTTTGCTTCCTCCAAGAACTTTGCGTTCACTTGAAAAACTTTTGTGCTCCACTTTGAAACTATGTGTTCCCTCAAAACTTTTGATTTCCCCCAATGAACTTTGTGTTTCCTTGTATTTTGCATGTGAATGCAAAAGCATTTACATATATTTTTCCTCCCATCTCATATTTTTCCCCCGGGCCCGTAAATCTTTCAACACTTTCTCAATTATTTGTTCCTTCAGTACTTTTTATCAAAAGCCAATATAAATCATGATCTATTTGATTTTAGAGAACAGGAGCAATTCGGGTCTGTTAAATTCATAGTTAGCTGTAAACTACTGTGAAAAACGTACTATCTATATTCCATGAGGTTTTGCAACCAACAGCCTACCAATTAAAAATATAGCGGTCATCAAACTGCCACTTTGTACATTTTACATGGCCAACGCACCATGTAAAAAAGCAGTATCTCTTCGTGTGGGAATTTTCCTGCTAGTTTTATGAGTTATTTCTGTATGTTTACAACATGACATAGACCTTGAGGCAAAGCCCTTTTAAACTTGCTTTTCAACATCACCTTTCTGTCAATGGAAGAAAAGACTGCTGTTGTCATATGTGAAACTTCCAGAAATAACTGTTCAACTCATAAAACAGGCAGACAGATCCATGCCTCCAAGCAAAGGTTTAAAGGTCTAAGGAAACCATTTTTAACTCAAATTTTCATCAAAACAGACAAACACAGCAAAACTAATTTTCAAATGTTTAGCTAATGCAAGATAGTAAACCTAAATAGGGAACAAAACAGGACTACATCTTATATTAGCACTTTTATTTATTATTTATCACTGTAAAAAATTATTTTCATGATTTATCATCACAACATTTTTTCTTTTGTCAAATCAACTTAAATAATTAATGTGGTTCAGATAATATAATAATATTTTGAGTTTCTGTTGATTAAACCAATCGCCTTCATTGTATTAACTCAAATTTTTAATTTCAATTAACTCAAAATATGATTGATATATGATTTTCTTTTTTTTATTAATACTTTTATGAAGTAAGGATGCATTAAATTGATCAAAAATGACTGTAAAAACTACTGAAATATATATATATTAAATAAACGCTGTTCTTGTGAAATTTCTATTCATTAATGAATCCTGGAAAAAATAAATTATCACTAGCTGTTTCCACAAAAATAGTAGGCAGCACAACTGTTAGATGATAATAAGAAATGTAACTTTAGCAGCAAATCAGCATATTATAATGATTTCTGAAGGATCACGTGACACTGAAAATTCAGCTTTGTAATTTACTGAACTTTTTCATAATGATGCGAAAAGTTAAGTAAATTACTAAATGTACTTAATTTGTGGGATCAGACAATCATCAGAACACCCACATTAGCTGTGCAATTGGGTTGTAGAGATTTTTAATATTTTTGTCGGGAAAATCTATTCAAAACGTCTGAAGTATGTTACCTACGACTTTGAATCAACTTGCAAATACCTCAAAGTGTGCCTGTGCATGTAACGGAGCTCTGTAAAGTCCAAATCTATTGCTCATCTTTCCAATGAATGCCCATACTAATAATTCTCATATAGATATATTAGTCATATATGAATGATGTCACAACCTATACACCACTGACCTATCCTCAGTTGTGTAATTCATAGAAACTTGAACTGAAGACAAGTCCTGACTCATAGAAAAACATGACTAAGTCAACTCTCTGGAAACTAAAGGACGCATGAATGCATTACCAGCAATTGTTTTCATTAGCATTTAGCCGTTAGCTTGAGAACACACCTGTAGCATGGGAACACAAGCTAATCAATCAGTTTGCATTTTCTGCTTTGGCATGCAGGCTCTTTTTCACCTAACATATCAGTTTCTGTCAGCTTTACGATATTAAGTGCTACCGGTGTAAGCATGGAAATAATATGCAAATACATTTGGCATCTGACTCCTCCGGAATCGGCTTAATCTCCAGCCTACCATTAATCTGATGATAAAAATAAGCACTAAGCACATGGAAAGCATGATATTAGGACTGCAGATTGAGACAGACATAAACATGACAGATAGAAAATGAGAGAGAGAGAACTTTTATTTCCCCTTGTGAACAGGATGGCATCACAGATTAAAAAAAGAAAGAAAAAAAAAAAGGCTTCTCCAGCTGGCATTTTCTCCATATCTGATTACGTAAGAGATTATATCATCATAACAGAAAGACCCGGTCCAACTGTGTTGGGCTTCATTCCCTCTCAATGCAAAGTGGAATAGTGCATGACACTGCCCTGACACAAGCTGGCAGCCTACCAGCGCCTCAATGAGTTCAACCACCATGGAGATTGAAGGAGGTCACTGGATTGTTGTTTTTTGATGTGAATGGTTCAATACACCTTCAACTATGCATTGCTGAAAAATGGCATAGCTTGGGTTCTAATATGCTGATTTGGTGCTCAATTATATCAAGTACTATTGATACTCAATTATTAAAGACCCCTTGTGGTGAAAATCAAGTTAAAATCGCAAGCGTGTCTGACTGCGTCCCGTACTACAAACCACGCCCCATTCTGGATGTCATCAGAGCCCGTCCCTCTGGAATCACTGATGTCGTCCAAAGCCACTTGAAGGAAAGCCTGCAACCTTAGCCAAAAAAAAGCATAGTGCCTGCTAACGCTGCGGTACGTAGGGAAGGAGACAAGAGCCGCCTTTTTTTAATGGATGTCAATGGAGAAGAGGCTCCCTATAATAAGACTTTCCCTGCATCCCAATGTGCATACTACCCACCCTATCCGCCCTAAATAGTATTGAATATTACCAATGTCACTATTTAGGATGGTTAGTATGCACATTGCAAATTAAGCTATTTTAGGGCATGAAGAAATTATTTTCACAGGAAATGTCATTTTGATTATCAAGGATGAGTTTTAACCAATTAAATAATTACTAAATTCAGAGAAAATACTACAACTATTAATAAACCGTCTCTAAACTGTATTCTAATTAGTCTGTTGTGTACTAACCTTAATTGGCAATCAGTCAGTAAAGCTATAAAGGTGTGTGGATTGCTGACCCTTTAATCTTCAAAACAGAATCCTGGGCCGAGTTTAATTCAGTAATGAGACATCACAGCACAAAGGGGCATGTCTGACTGTGACGTGTATATACTGCCATTTATTATGTAATCAAAAAGAAAATTACTGTTGGTCTTCAATCGTTGCACATTATGTCAATGCATTTATGCCAAGAAATGAACATCAAAACAGGCAGTGATAATGACCCTAAGCAAGACCTTTCCAAAGATGACAACCTGGAAGGATTGATCTTGCATTGATCTATTGACTTGTTTAAATGTACTGAATGCTTGTCCATTGGCAAACAAATGGTGCACTCTGAACTGTTGCAGAAAAGACACTGACAATCACTGTCTTGTTACTTAGTCGTGTACAATGAAAATTCCGACACTGTGGTGCCTGTGGTGACAGCAAGCACAACAAGAATATCATCTACTTCTAGCAGTAGCTTCCTGCCACTCATTTGTTGTCTATGTTCCTGATGGCAATATCCACTGTCTAACGCTTTGATTTTAAGAATGTTCCTTTTGATCTGATAATTGGCATTAGAAGATTGCCTTCCTACTGTTTACAGCTATCTTACATAACTTCCAAGTGGGGGTAAGCTGCTAAGCCGGGCGAACAGTAGCAAGCCGGGGCTTGCCGACAAGTCGGACCGTATCTAAAGATTATCTAGCAACCCGCGCTCTCACCCACACGCAACTCCATTTCTGTCTCCTGTAATTCCATAGATAGACCTCTGAGAGTTCTTGCTGGCATTAGGAATTAATGTTCTCAGGTTAAAGCTATGAAAAGATCTAGGAGGATTACCTGACCTAATTTTGCCCCATCATTTTATGTACATTTTATTTTACATTTGCACTTTGCATTGCGAGAAATTAAAGAGGACTTATTATGCTTTTTTACATTTTAAAATTTCTAGTACCGACTTCGATACCAAGCCGGTGCTGAAATTTTAAAATTGCTTTGAGCGCTATTGAGCGGATTCGTAAACACCTCTGATTGGCCATTGTGTTCAAATGCTCATCAGATATATCTGTGATTGGCTAAATTGATCAATGCACGGGAGAGTTTAAAAGCACACGGAAGTGTTTGAATTTGAAAGCAGGAGCATTTGAAAGCAGGCTTCTATCAGTGGACCGGATAGACTTTCAAACGCTCCCGTGTGTATCTGTGAAAGTGTTCAGTGAAGAGCGTCATTGATGTCTATTAGTATTTACAACATGTTTTTGAAGCGTTGATCATTGTAACCAATCACAGACATATCTGATGAGTGTGTGAACACAATGGCCAATCAGAGATGTTTACGAATCCGCTAAACAGCACTCAAAATGTCACATTTTTAAAATTTCAGTACCTACTTGGTATCGAAGTCAGTACTTTTGACAACGCTACTTTCTTTAGTGTGTACTGTTGCTGTTTGAGTATGAAAAAGGTCTGCAAAGTTATAAAGCACAAAGTCCACTCCAAATTATTCTCTATAGGCCTATCATTAATCACTGTTTCTGAACTCCCTGAAATGGCTCGACTGTAGCCTTCAGTTTTCTTTCGGCAATGTACATGTCACAACATTCCTAACTTAAATAATTCCCGCCCAAGGCATACACAAAATAAAGAGGCAGTTGAGTCGCGTTAGTACTGTGTTGTCACCACGCCCAAGAGATGCTGTTTTTTCAACCCTAGATCTAACCCTGGATCAGTTATAGTAAGGGGAGTGATATTTCCAATCACAACAAACTGATCTAGCTGACCAATAGTAGCACACTGTACTTTCCAGAAGGAGGGGCTTCATAGAGACAGAAACTAAACAGAGCGTTACTAACAGACGACAGAGGTGCTATGTGAAAAATAATGTTTTTTGAAAATCAAGCATGAAAACCTATTCTAGTAGATCCCAAAAACAAAACCAAGACTTTGTAAAAGGTCTTCTTTATATTATATTGAACTACACTTGGACTAATGAATATTAACTATATAGTTCATCAGAAACTGTGCATAAAAATAGAATGTCAACCTATCGGAATGTCTTCAGGACTACAGTATCTGTTTTTACTAACTACACATAAATTAGATTTCATGCATTAATGCAAATGAACGGGTGCATGTCTGTCATAGAGCAATGAGGTTATATGGGTTGTTTCAGCACATATCAAAAGGAGATAGCTTAGCAAGTACAATTTTCCATTTAGAATTACTGAAGATGGTAAAACAGTAGTTCAGTCGAACAGATGACATGGTTCTTGTAGTCATGACAACAAAATAAAATTAAATTCATTTTTTGCTTCTTATTCCTCTTGGTGGAAAAAAAAAATGCCAAGGTGGTGAATCATACTGCAGAAGGAGTGCATTAGAGAGTAGTGAACATAACTGTATTGTTTCCTTCAGAAATTCTACTCAGTTTATATGCAATTAAACCCTATAATGTTCCACTTTGTATGTCTATTAAAAGCATTTGACATGAAAATATTGTACTGTAGAAGATAGAAACAAGAAAGTAGGAGGAAAAGAAATCTTTTAATTTATTTTTGTTTTAAACTTTCCTATAAACTATTAACAATAAATGCAACTACACAACTGCAAACTTATTCAGTAGATAAAAACTTTAAAATGCTACACACATCCAACTATGCTTTTTCACATTTTTGAATGTTTGGGATATAAATGGCATGTTGACACATGCCAAACATCTGCCTAAGGAACACACATTAAAAAATTTCCTAGAATTGAGCCATCTGTTTAGATATTATCCAGAATTTAGTGGAAAACCATAACAGGAAGCAATTTTTAAAAAAGTTTCTCAAACAGAAACAGATAACTTCCATGGTCGATTAACACTTTTTTTCTGACAGTTTACAGTGTTCAGACATTTGTCAGTCTACAATGTGTTGTTCTTTCAAATGATCTTTCCTCCAGCCCCCGCAATGAAACTCTGCACCGGCTGCACAATATATATCCATCCAACCCAAGCTAGATCCAACACACCTCCTCAAGGTGTGAGCGGCGGTGTAGTGTTGCATTAGTGGGTGACACAGAACTGAGCTGATCGGCCGTGAGCCAAATCCAGACTAATGTTAGGGATTAGGATCGTTACATTGTTGACTGGTTGGACCTGTGTCTTTGGGGGCATATCTAGTCATCCAGGTGGGTGGCGACGACTGCGTAAGATTAATTAACAGCAAATCTCTAAAGTAGTCTGTCGTCATTCAGGTATAATCAGATCACATGGAGTTTGTAAACTCATTATAAATTACAAATGACACAGATATCGTAAAAGCAAGATACTTGTTTTACATAATTGCGACAATATAATAACAGGCTTTTCTTTTTTGAATTGCCTTTTTCTTAAAGGGATAGTTCACTCAAAAAATGAAAAATTCAAAAGGATAGTTCACCCAAAAATTACAATTCTGTCATCATTTACTTATCCTCATGCTGTTTCAAACTTTTCTTTCTTCTGCAGAACACAAAAGAAGATATTCTGAGGATTTTTCTCCCTATACAATGAAAGTCAATCGTGGCCAAAACAACACAGAGGAAAAAATGACAATTCAAAATGAAAAAATGCTGAAATTTTTTCAACATATCTTTTGTGGTTCAAAAAATAAACTAGTCATACAGATTTGGAACAGCATGAGGGTAAGTAAATGATGACAATTGTAATTTTTGGGTGAACTATCCCTTTAAGAGAATAGATTCACTTCAATTAAAGTTGAATGATTTAATGCACTTAGTTTCCACCAATTGTTTGATTAATGTAATTTAATATTTCATTTGTGACGTGTAATGAAGAGGTGATTTTGGCCCTGAGACATACTGTAATCTAAGTGAGAGGCAGTCTGGTGGGAATGCATCTGAATTTGATATAAAATCATACTATATATTTACAAGCTGAGATACAAAATGCAAAGAAAAGGAGTAGCACGTGTACTGCACAGAGACCAAAATACACTACGTTAGTATAGATATACATCAACATTTGTTATTGTTGATGGAATAACAGAACGCCTTAGATTAACAACTGAATGAACGGTGAAACCAGTCAGACAAGCTCTCTGACATCTTCCCCTGTAATCTAGACATACAGTGGGTACGGAAAGTATTCAGACCCCCTTAAATTTTTCACTCTTTGTTATATTGCAGCCATTTGCTAAAATCATTTAAGTTCATTTTTTGTCCTCATTAATGTACACACAGCACCCCATATTGACAGAAAAACACAGAATTGTTGACATTTTTGCAGATTTATTAAAAAAGAAAAACTGAAATATCACATGGTCCTAAGTATTCAGACCCTTTGCTCAGTATATAGTACCCTTTTGATCTAATACAGCCATGAGTCTTTTTGGGAAAGATGCAACAAGTTTTTCACACCTGGATTTGGGGATCCTCTGCCATTCCTCCTTGCAGATCCTCTCCAGTTCTGTCAGGTTGGATGGTAAACGTTGGTGGACAGCCATTTTTAGGTCTCTCCAGAGATGCTCAATTGGGTTTAAGTCAGGGCTCTGGCTGGGCCATTCAAGAACAGTCATGGAGTTGTTGTGAAGCCACTCCTTCGTTATTTTAGCTGTGTGCTTAGGGTCATTGTCTTGTTGGAAGGTAAACCTTCGGTCCAGTCTTAGGTCCTGAGCACTCTGGAGAAGGTTTTCGTCCAGGATATCCCTGTACTTGGCCGCATTCATCTTTCCCTCCATTGCAACCAGTCGTCCTGTCCCTGCAGCTGAAAAACACCTCCATAGCATGATGCTGCCACCACCATGCTTCACTGTTGGGACTGTATTGGACAGGTGATGAGCAGTGCCTGGTTTTCTCCACACATACCGCTTAGAATTAAGGCCAAAAAGTTCTATCTTGGTCTCATCAGACCAGAGAATCTTATTTCTCACCATCTTGGAGTCCTTCAGGTGTTTTTTAGCGAACTCCATGCGGGCTTTCATGTGTCTTGCACTGAGGAGAGGCTTCCGTCGGGCCACTCTGCCATAAAGCCCTGACTGGTGGAGGGCTGCAGTGATGGTTGACTTTCTACAACTTTCTCCCATCTCCCAACTGCATCTCTGGAGCTCAGCCACAGTGATCTTTGGGTTCTTCTTTACCTCTCTCACCAAGGCTCTTCTCCCCCGATAGCTCAGTTTGGCCGGACGGCCAGCTCTAGGAAGGTTTCTGGTCGTCCCAAACGTCTTCCATTTAAGGATTATGGAGGCCTCTGTGCTCTCAGGAACCTTAAGTGCAGCAGAATTTTTTTTGTAACCTTGGCCAGATCTGTGCCTTGCCACAATTCTGTCTCTGAGCTCTTCAGGCAGTTCCTTTGACCTCATGATTCTCATTTGCTCTGACATGCACTGTGAGCTGTAAGGTCTTATATAGACAGGTGTGTGGCTTTCCCTAATCAAGTCCAATCAGTATAATCAAACACAGCTGGACTCAAATGAAGGTGTAGAACCATCTCAAGGATGATCAGAAGAAATGGACAGCACCTGAGTTAAATATATGAGTGTCACAGCAAAGGGTCTGAATACTTAGGACCATGTGATATTTCAGTTTTTCTTTTTTAATAAATCTGCAAAAATGTCAACAATTCTGTGTTTTTCTGTCAATATGGGGTGCTGTGTGTACATTAATGGGGGAAAAAAATGAACTTAAATGATTTTAGCAAATGGCTGCAATATAACAAAGAGTGAAAAATTTAAGGGGGTCTGAATACTTTCTGTACCCACTGTATATCAGCACTTATGTTTGAGAATTCACGTTTCTGCAAAACCAAGACAGATTCATACCTGATTGCTTTCCCCAAACTTCTAAATTACGCTACAATGCATTATTCTATTAATTTGCTCATGTTATAAGGCACTTCTAATTTCAGGGTGGCTTTGACAGCTTGTTACAAGGTGAGCACTGTTGACGTTAAATGACGTGCATTCAACAAGTTGCAGTGAATTACCTGCCAGACTGCCATTTTTTAAGGGAAAAAAGGTCTTTTCCATACAACTTTACAGTAGCTTATGTCAACATCCAAAAACGACAAAAAAAAAAAACTATAACAGTCCACAAATTACCATGAAAGTAGTCCAAATATGCACTCTATATCAAGTCTTCTGATACAATGCAATGGATTTTTAGAAGGAACAGGATAGAATTTTAATTATTCAAAAAAAAAATCCAAACTGCTATTATATGGGAAACTATGGAAGCTTGTTTCTGAGATAAAAAGACCTTTTTTACCTTTTTTATTTTTTTAAGCTATAGAAGCTTGTTTCCACCACTGAATAAAAAATAAGAAGGTAATTGCGACTTTTTAATCTCACAATTCTAACTTTGTATTTTTTTTTTTTGAGAAAAAATGTCAGAATTGTGAGATAAAAAGTCGCAATTACCTTTTTTATTTTTTATTTCATGGCGGAAACAAGCTTCCATAGGAAACAGCTTTGTGAAGATTCTTCAAAAATCATCATTTTGTGTTCCACTGAAAAAATAAAAATTTACAGGTTTGGAACAACATGAAGGAGAGTAAATAAAGTTTTTGGGTGAACTACTGTATATTTTTATGCTCTGTTCTGACATGTAAAAAAAAAAAGTAACTGCAATACGAAAACAAACTGAGTAAACCTCCAAAAATGATTCATTCGGGAGTGCAAACAGTGACTCAACAACATCATCGCTCTAACATGGGATCTGTTCCTCACACCTGATAATACCAAGCAATAAAAGCATACAATTATGCAGAGGTCAATGAGTTAATCGAGTGAACAGGAAATAGGTCAGTGCTGGATAGAAACTGAAAATTTAAGAGTAAAATATATGAAGAGCTGCTTAAGCTGGCTTAAAGGGGTTATTTGTACCTGGAGGATTTTTCTGAAGAACGGAGCTCAGTTTAACTGCTCAGGACAAACAAAGGACTCATGAAGAACCATCACAAAACAAACAAACAGTCGTAGATCATCCAGGTAACCACACACAGTATTAAGAATCAATGGTTCACATACTTATGAATGGGGTTATTTTAATAAATTCAGCTATTTTTTGTCTTGTGGATTATATGTAAACATCTTTTATGTAAAATATCTTACTCAGGACAGTACTAAATAAAAAATAACATGCATTTTGTATTATCTCCTTTATTTTGTTAAAATTATTCACATTTTCACAGATTCTGCAAGTGGTTCACATACTTTTTCTTGCAACTGTATATAAACATCAAGATATTTAACACTTCATGACCGTTCAATCCAAACTGTTAGCCACATTTACCAGATATACACTCCACATGCCATGTTTGATTCTTATTGCCAGTAAGATCCAGGCTCTCTAGATGGCTCTAACCAACAAAAGATAGACTATCATGATAGCAGGAGTTTTACTGGCCAGCTCAATAAACAACCAGAGCGATATGAAAGTGTGTTGAGCACTCTCATTGATACAATGGCTAAATGGCCACTTAGGAAGTGGCAGGTCTCACATTAATCAGGTTAAGAAGCTATTGTGAGATCTTCCGTTGTGTTCAGTACACGTCACACACAAAGCACTGGGTTTAATACAGATGAATATCAAATACATAAAAGATAAATAGAAAAAGCTAATTTCTGCTCATACTGCACACTTTGTCCGACCTCAGTTTATTGAGCATATCAAGATGAACAATTAAGATTATTTTTTATTGTCTGACCATAAAGGAAACGGGAATTTCTTAAGCTTTATTTCAGTATTACAGTATAGATCAAAAGTAATCACCTCTAATTAATAGGATAAAGAAGCCTATTTATATGAACTCAAGCTAAAGATATTTCATTCATTTTCTGTGTTTAAGACATCTTAACCAGTGGAACACTTCTGTCCCAGTTTAGGAAAACTGTCAATATTCTCATAATCAATACTGAAAAGAATATTTTCTTTTTGTTGTCTCCACTGACCTCCACCTCTGTTTGAATTGCATTCCAGCTGACAAAAGGATCAAATATGACACCAAATCAACATTTAACTCCGAAGCATAACAAGTCACCCATTATTAAACCGTTGATACTCATTGCTGAATTGGAACACTGAAGACTTCACAGGCATTCTGTCCTCCTATGCCCAGGATTACACTGATGCAAAGCTCATTACATAATGAACGCCTATATCAGCACTTTCCACCCGCTGATATAATTAGACTTTAAAGCCCTGCTCTGATTCTGGGTCAGTGTGAGGCTACTTGATGATCATGTCAAAATCAAAAATATTTAAGTCACACTCTACATCAGTGCCTGTTAAATGTATAATAATGAATTAAAATAGTTGCACATGATAACATATAACCTGCTTAATATATAATTGCATGCAGCTATTGAAATTCATTCATGTTCACTCACAATGATTCACAGATTAGTAATTCAATGCTATTACTTAGAACAACAATAAATACACTATAATAAACACACTGTATATAAATGTTCTAATGTAAAGTGTGACCTATATTTTACATCCTGATTAAAGAATTTGGCAAAAGTCACAGATAATGTTAAGAAAATAAAATAAAAACCTTCCCTTGTCCTTCATGGAATTTTAGTATGAAAAATCAAGCAGTTGAAACTTATAAATAAAACATTATGTATACAACATTATATATAAAAGACGTTAACAAAAATGCACAATAAAGTGCAGTTTTCTTATAGATAGATAGATAGATAGATTTCCTTAACTATCATCTAAATTATTTGAATAAAAGCAGTTAACTTAGATGTTACCCTATGAAGCACACTGCAAGCTAACTAACAACTATTTAAACAATAGTAAAGTTGATTAAATATTAAGTGTTTAAATAAGTAGATTAAATAGTATAATTAATATTGCAGAAATAAATATTGCAGTTCAGTCAAATCATTCATCAGAACATTTTTACCATATAAATAAATATACTGTCTTGCATTATAAACCTTGTTGGGTACTTACGCTAGCATACAGTCATCTTTTCTTATTAAAATGTTAATTCTAATCAATCAAAAGCATTCAATAAGAGTTCTTCGACATCTCAAAAAGCAGAAAAGTAGCAGCTCTGCGCTTACCTGCTGTTCACAGAGCTCCTATAATCCCTCTTTAATGCTATCAGGATGCCTACATTGAACTGGCTGATTTCTGCTTTTCTTACTTATGTAACAGCACACTCGTAAAGCTTACTTTATATCTTGAGCCGACGTGCGTTCCTACAACACTCAGGTAAGTCAAATGCCTCCGGGTGATGGGCATCTCCTATCTAACCGGTCTGTCTGTCAGTGGGCGTGGTTTCGATTGCTCAGCTCCTCCCACACCAACTCCTCCCACTTTGCGCTCTGTTGTGTACTGAGCGTTCAGTCAGTGCTGATGCTGATTCTGCTGTCGTTTTGACGATACATGAATGAAAAATGGATTAAAGATTGCTGATTTACATTATGGATTAAAGATCTGTGATTTGCCTTATCACAACAATAAATAAATTTTGAAAGTGCTCAAAATACCATAAGAGGTAGGTTTACTATGTCATCTAAAGTATTCATCTTATGCAAGCAGTGCTGACAGAATTTGTTTCTTATCTCTGTTTTGTTCAGTTTTGATTGATTTTTATTTATTCTTATTTTATTTTTTTTATTTTTTGTATGTGGGTGTTCTTTTGAAAATCTAATAAAAAGTAAATCAAAAAAAAAAAAAAAAAAAATACCATAAGAGGTAGGCTATATAAAAGAGAATTTACATTTCATTCAACTGAAATGTTTGGTATACTGCAGCTTTCTTTGTGGTTTTGAGGTTTTTTGAAGAAGAAGAAAAAGAAGAAGAAAAATGTAGAAAGAATACACACACAAAAAAACATTTCATCTGTATCATTTCACTGTGCCAAAGTCTGAATCATAAGTGACTCATATGACTTCACAATCTTGAGTGTTTATTTTCCTTTTAGATGTACTACTGTCAGTATTGCTATTTTTAACAATGTATGTATACAGATTGATAGATGATAGATAGATAGAACATTACCTGTTTAAATGTATGATACAGCTGGCAATTATTTATGACCATCCGATATGACGCTAAACTGCTTGCATTTGCTGTCCAAACACATGACTGTACATGTTCTGCTCTTGCTCAAACACTGTAAAACCTGTTGTTATAAATGCTACACATCATTCTCTTGAGTAGGCTACTTTGTTTGCCACTCAGTGCGTCTCATTGAGATGGTAATAAATTGAAAGATTACTAGGATACAATGGAACTTCCCCTATTTAGTGACACTGCAGTATTCCTAGTGGCCATGGAAAAACACAGCATCAGGATGTGGAATGATATCGTGACCAATAAAAACTTCAGTATGAAAGGATGTGTCTGATATATATATCTTCTGATCTGGGCCAATCTGTAAAAACAAGGATGACTAAGACATTTTTAATTGCCTAGTTTCTAATTTTTGCAACAACAATCTTAGACTGTTCTGAATATACAGCTTCAAGTGAAAATGGGAAGCTAAAGACAATACCAATGCCTAAATTCTAAGGTGAGAAACGTTTAAAGTATTTACGGATAAAACATGTTTTACGAAACTAAACAAGGTAAAACCAGACAACAAATGAATACTGAGAGGGAAAAGCAATGGAAAAAGAATTACTTAAAATAGAATGTCTAAAAGAGAGAAGGCAAGTTGGCCTTTTTGAGTATAAATTACTGAAAATCACATAAAGCCCAGATAGCAAATTTGTGCCGGCCCAGATCCGGCCTGCATCTGCCACGTGTGGTATGATGATCTGGGCCACATGTGGCATGGAATGATGGCACTTGGGCGGACTGCTCCTGTTTGCCAGATCTGCGACACAAGCAATGCCACATGTCAGCCAAGAGCAAAGAAATAAACCAGAACTGGACCTTATCTGAGCCACAAAATCTTTATATATTATCTTATCTTATCATCTTAGCATTAACAAGCCTGTTAACAAGCAGAATCACTGAAGGAAAGAAGAGAACAGAAACAGAAACACAAGAACTAGTTAGAATTAGTTAGAATTAAAGAAAATAATAGGACAGTTTTTACATAATTTATTCACGCTGTGATGCATGCTGGGAGTTTTGTACTGGTGTTCCCAGCATGCATTACGGCATGACACTTTTGATTGTCACCATTGTTGAGATTCATGTGCTGATTCTTGATGTCTTTGTGTGTCAACTTAAAAATAATTCTTGTGTGTTTTTTTAATCTTCTAACTGATTTCTGCAATATGATGTGATCTCAAGAAGTAGTAACACAGGGTTCATAATGTAAATGTATAAACTGCGCATTACAATTATCAGATACGAGTGACATCAGCGATTCAGGCTATTTCACAATGATTATAAAACATACTGTCACAGAAGTCAAACTTATAATAAGAGTTAAGAGCCCAACTAATGGAAACGCTGATCACCATTATGGTGACTTCAAATGGAAAGAAAAAAATTTAATATTTAAACCCCTGTGCATTCTCAATAAGAACTTCTGTAGATTTCAAACATAAACAAAGTCAGTGGTTAATAATAACTTAAGCTAGTAAGGCTTACAGTAGCCAAAGTACAACTAATGTAAAAATACTGACCACCATAATGGTGACTGAAATTAAGTCAATCTGTTTAGTCAAAAGTGAAGCTTGTAATGCTGTTTGTGGAGTTATTCAATCCTTCTCTTGAAAGATTTAGTTCATGTGATAAGATTTGGTACTGCATATTTATAAATTTATTGAACCAGTGGTCTCAAACTCAGTTCCTGGAGGGCCACAGCCC
This sequence comes from Ctenopharyngodon idella, assembly GCF_019924925.1. Lineage (NCBI taxonomy): Eukaryota > Metazoa > Chordata > Actinopteri > Cypriniformes > Xenocyprididae > Ctenopharyngodon > Ctenopharyngodon idella. Next base: position 7,224,577 of record NC_067240.1, on the reverse strand, counting down.
TGCAGAGTTTAGCTCCAACCAGCTCCAGCTCACAACTGCTTGGAAGTTTCTAGTAATCCTGAAGACCTTGTTTAGCTGGATCAGGTGTGGTTGATTTGGGCTGGAACAAAACTGTGCAGAGCTGTGGCTCTCCAGGAGAACCCTGATATAAACAGCACATACGCACACACTGCAATATATAAGACACTATACCTTTTATATTTTGTGAATTTTAACATTATATATGTTTCGTATATTTAGTTAACAACAGCACAAACACACCTGCATGTACTAAACCATTCACCAAAAAGCCAAGCATAATCTTTCATGCCTTTATATAATTAACATATGTTTGTAAGTACTTCAGATCTAACCAGAGGCTCTACTCTTCAGCACAATGGTAACCCCAAAAACTCAGACATACCAGAAACCATTTTAAATTCCAAAATAATAGAACATTAAACACTAACAGATCTCTATGTGTGTACATAGATTCACATTTATATGGGAAAATGTATGTGCAATATATATGCACAATAAAGGATACACCTTTTTTTATTTTGTCTAAATATTGTATCAATATATAGACATGCATGGTCAATGTATATACTGCAGTACACTGAAAAATATAAGCACTAGTTTCCCATATATGGAAATGTATTATATAATAAATCACATTATATTTTGCAGTATATTCCCATATATTTTTGCTACGTAAGAGGATCTATGGTTGGAAAGATGCTTCAGGTTGACCGCCTGCAGTGGTCAACCTGAAGCTTTCACCTGCATATCCACTGAAGCTAAGCAGGGTTGGGCCTGGTCTATATCTGGATGGGAGACCTCATGGTAGACTGGGTAGCTGCTGGAAGAGGTGTTAGAGAGGCCAGTGGGTCCGATAAACCTGTGGCCTGAGTGGATCCTAACGCCCCAGTACAGTCGCAATAAGCTGTACTGTATAAAGGGTTAACATAAACCCCAGAATATATGGGGTGTAACCCTGGTGTAAAATAGTCTATACAGCACATACCGCCCAATGCCCCAGTACAGTCGCCATAAACTGTACTGAATAAAGGGTTAAAATAAACCCCAGAAAATAAGGGGTGTAACCCTGGGGCAAAAATAATCCCTACATTAGTTAGTTAGTTTCACATCACAAATTATATAGTACTTTATTTAGTTTTTACAACATGGAAGCACACTATTTTTTTCATTACTATTTTTAATGTTTTTGAAAGAAGTCTCATATGCTCATCAAGCCTGCATATATTTGACCAAAAAATACAGAAAAAACAGTAATTTTGTGAAATATTATTACAATTTAAAATAATGCTTTTCTATTTTAATATACTTTAAAATATTATTTATTTCCGTGATGCAAAGCTGAATATTAATCAACCATTACTCCAGTCTTCAGTGTCACATGATCCTTCAGAAATCATTCTGATATGCTGATTTATAATAATAATAATAATAATAATAATTCCTTACATTTATATAGCGCTTTTCTGGGCACTCAAAGAGCTTTACATATTGAAGGGGGAATCTCCTCAACCACCATCAGTGTGCAGCATCCACCTGGATGCTGCACTACTGTCAGTGTTGGTCAGTAGTGTATATTGTTACAAAATGTTTCTATTTTGGAAAGATTATATATTATTACAAAATATTTCTAACAGCAGAAAGATTTCTATACACACCATGTTTTAAATGTATGTCTGTAACCTGTGCAGTCTCCAAGCTGGACTCGAACCCAGGTCACTGGCATGGGAGGCAGGCCCACTAACAAGAAGACCAAAGACCACAGTGTCTCGCACAAGTTTACCTACACAGTTCTCACTAGCTGGTCTCAGTTACAAGTCCACCAATGTCAATCTACTAACTCTACAGTTTGGTTAATTTGCCTGCCAAAGGGCATATTGAGCGTTATGATTGGTTAGATCGCCTGTCAATCCAACTCCCAGCAAAGGGTGAATTGTTAATAGCACTTCCAAATGTTGGAAAAACAGTTTTTTTGGAATACATTACACTTGCGATGGGAGAAACAAAGCTTTTCAAAGCTTCGAAACAATTGAACCAATTGCTTTGCAAAATGATTCACTGTTTCGAGGCATTTGAAACACCACACGCTGGTGACCCCTGCTGGTCAGAACAGTGTAAATGCAACAAAAAATCTGGCCAAACATGCATGAAAACAGCTGGTTCAGGAGTACAGGTGAGAATGAACTCAAAATGAGCAGAAGTTCAGATGTGAACGAACACAGAATGAACAAAAACACACTTATGTCTAATCCAAGAGGAATAAAGATTAGTACAAAGCTTACCCGGATAATATAGGAATTGAAATGGCACAACACTACACTCAATTTTATAAAGTTACCCCCCACAGGATTCGAACCCACAATCTCTGGGTCAGGCAATTGTAACTCATCTTGTTGCGCCACTAGGAAGACTGTGTTCACCCTGATGCTGAATTTCTATAGTTCAAGTAAAAATGAACTCAAAATGAACAGAAGTTTAGATGTGAATGAACACAGAATGAACAAAGACAGACTTACTTCTAATACTAGAGGAAGAAAGACTAGAACAATACATATCGGGATAATAAAGGAATTGAAATGAAACAACATTACACACAATTTTATAAAGTTGCCCCACACAGGACTCAAACCCACAGTCTTTGGATGTGGTGGCTATCATTCATCTTGTTGCTCCACTGGACAGGTGCATATTCACACACCTACCGAAGTTCAGTAGTTCATGTGAAAGTGAACTTAAAATGAAGAATTTTTATAAAAATGCACCATGTTATATTTAATAATTTTAGTTTAGATCATTCTGTAGCTCATCATGCTATAGTGCAATGCAGAGCAGGAAGAGCAAAAACAGCAGAAATTGAAAAAACATGAAAAACAACCGGTTCAGAATTATGGGTGAGAATGAACTCAGAATGTCCAGAAGTTTAAATGGAACACAGCATGAAAAAAAAAACAAAAAACAAAAAAACATTTATTTTCTAATCCAAGAGGAATAAAGATCATGAATCAAAACACACAATTTTACAAAACTGCTCCACCCTGGAATCAAACCCACACTCTCTGGGTAAGGTGCTCAACAGGTCTCTGGCTTTACACATTGAGCTACTTGAAGATGCACATTCACTAAGCTGCTAAAGAGAGCTTTCAGTATGTGAATGAGTACATCAAAAGTATTATTTTACATGTTAACTTAACATTAATGTAGCTTAAAGTTAACCTGACAGCTGAAAAGCCACATTAGAAAGAAAGACAACTGGTTAACCAATTAGCTCGCTAAACTAAGTAACATAAAGCAACAAACACAGGCAAGGTCACATTCAGAGACGAATATCTCAGGAACGGTAGCAAATATCAAAAATATGTTCAGTCATTTCTTGCATTGGTTTTAATATTCTAGTCGCATCATAAAATTAAGGTTGAACCACTACAGTCACGTCGACTGTTTTAACGTCTTTAGTACTTTTCTGTACTGTCATACTGTCAACTGACTGTCATTGAAATCACGTAAAGGAACAAAACCTACCGTCATTGAAATCTTGTAACGGACAAAACCGACCATCATTGAAATCTCGTAACGAAGCAAAAACGACTGTCTTTGAAGTTTCGTAAAAGAACAAAGGAACAAAACCGACCGTCTTTGAAATCTTGTAACCGAACATAACAGATCGTCACTGAAATCGTGTAACCGAATAAAACATACCACCATTGAAATCTCATAACCGAATAAAACCGACCATCATTCAAATCTTGTACCGGAACAAAAGCGACCATCATTGAAATCTTGTAACAATTCAAAACCTACTGTCTTTGAAGTTTTATAAAAGAACAAAGGAACAAAACCGACCGTCTTTGAAATCTTGTAACCGAACAAAACAGACCACCATTGAAATCTCGTAACCAAACAAAACCGACCGTCATTGAAATCTCGTAACAAGGCAAAACCGACTGTCTTTGAAGTTTCGGAAAAGAACAAAGGAACAAAACCGACTGTCTTTGAAATCTTGTAACCGAACAAAACAGACCGTCATTGAAATCTCGTAACCGAATAAAACCAATCATCATTGAAATCTTGTAACAAGGCAAAACTAACTGTCCTTGAAGTTTCGGAAAAGAACAAAGGAACAAAACCGACTGTCTTTGAAATCTTGTAAACGAATAAAACCAACTGTCTTTGAAGTTTCTGGTAACCGAACAAAACAGACCGTCATTGAAATCGTGTAACCAAATAAAACCGACTGTCTTTGAAGTTTTGTAAAAGAACAAAGGAACAAAACCGTTTGTCTTTTAAATCTTGTAACCGAACCAAAACCGACCATCATTGAAATCTTGTAACGAGGCAAAACCGTCTGTCTTTGAAGTTTCGTAAACAAACAAAGGAACAAAACCGACCGTCTTTTAAATCTCGTAACCGAACCAAAACAGACCGTCATTGAAATCTCGTAACCGAATAAAACTGACCATCATTGAAATCTTGTAACAGAAAAAAAACAAACCATCATTGAAATTTTGTAACGTGGCAAAACCGGCTGTCATTGAAACCTTGTAAAAGATCAAAGGAACAAAACCAACCGTCGTTGAAATCTCATAACAAAACAAAACCATCAACCACTGAGATCTCATAAAGGAATAAAACGGACTGTCCTTGACATCTAATAAAGGACCAAAAAAATCAGCCGTCACTGAAATTTTGTAAAGAAACAAAACCGACTGTCTTTGAAATCTCGTAAAGCAACAAAGGAACCAAAACTACCGGCATTGAGATCTCGTAAAGAAATAAAACCGACCATCAATGAATGCTCGTAGCGAAACAAAACTAACTGTCTTTGAAATCTCGTCACTGAAATCTTGTAAAGGAACAAAACCGACCATCATTGAAATCTCGTTACAAAACAAAACTGACTGTCTTTGAAATTTCATAACAGAAGAAAACCGACTGTCTTTGAAAATTGACAGTCACTGAAATCTCGTAACTGAACAAATCTGATCATCACTAAAATCTCGTAAAAGAACAAAATATACCGTATTGTGATCTTGCAACTGAACAAATGAAAATTTGACTGACTGACAATGAAAACCGACTGTCATTGAAATCTCGTGAAGGAACAAAACCGACCATCATTTAAATCTCGTAATTGAACAAAACCGACCATCTTTGAAATCTTGTAATTAAACAAAAACGACAGTTTGTTTTGTTTCAAATATCAACCGTCATTGAAATCTCATAACGCAGGGGTGTCCAGTCCTGCTCCTGGAGGGCCACTGTCCTGCAGAGTTTAGCTCCAACCCCAATTAAACACACCTGAACCAGCTAATCAATGTTTTTAGGCATACAGGAAACTTCTAGGTAGGTGTGTTGAGGTAAGTTGGAGCTAAACTCTGCAGGACAGTGGCCCCCAAGGACCGAGTTTGGACACCTCTGTCATAACGGAACCAAACTGACTGTCATTGAGATATCGTAACTGAACAAAACCAACCGAGATCCCATAACCAAACAAAACAGACCATCACTGAAATCTAGAAGCGGAAAAAAAACGACCATCACTGAAACCTAGAAGCGGAAAAAAAAACGACCGTCATTGAAATCTCATAACAAAACAAAACCGTCAACCACTGAGATCTCGTAAAGAAACAAAACCAACCATCTCTGAAATCTTGTAAATGATCAAAGGAATAGAACCTGCTGTCATTAAACTCTCATAACGACACAAAACCGACCGTCATTAAACTTTCGTAATGAAACAAGACAGACCATCATTGAAATCTCATAAAGGAACAAAACCGAACATCACTAAAATTTCATAACAAAACTGATCATCATTGAATTCTCGTAAAGAAACAAAACAGACCATCATTGAAATCTCATAACCAAACAAAACAGACCGTCATTGAAATCTCATAATGGAACAAAACTGACGCTGAAAACTGACCTTATAATGGAACAAAACCAAGAAGAAGATATCAAAAAAATAAATAAAATAAAATAAAATGTTGACACACAAAGACATCAAGAATCAGCACATGAATCTCAACAAAGGTGACAATCAAAAGTATCATGCCGCAATGCATGCTGGAACAATAGCACAAAACTCCCAGCATGCATCACATCATGAATAAATTATGCAGTTGAATTGTCCTATTATTTTCTTTAATTCTAATTATTTGCTTTTATTTTTTAATGTGGTTTTTGTTCTGTCTTTTAGTAGCTTTTGTGATGTCCAGACTTGATCTGAATGTCTGAACATTTTGTTGTCACCATTGTTGTCTCATGTCTTTTTTTTTTTTTTTTTTTCAGTCTAAGCAGCCATAGAACACCAATCACCATTATGGTGACTTCAAATGAAACAAACATGAGTGTTATGTTTCTGTAGATGAATGACAGAAATAAAGTCAATCTGGTTAATAATATGTGAAGCTGTAATGCTGTTTGTGGAGTTGTTTAATCCTCCTTTGCAGAGATCTGGAGAGACTTAATGTCTTTTATCTTCAGTTGATATCATCCAAGGCTGTTGTAGCTCTTGTGTTTCTGTTTGTCTCTTTTTTTTCTGTTCTTTTCTTTCCTTCAGTGATTCTGCTTGTTAACAGGCTTGTTAACGCTAAAATGATTCTATAAATAATATATAAAGATTTTGTGGCTCACATAAGGTCCGGTTTCAGTTTCTTTGCTCTTGGCTGACATGTGGCATTGCTATGGCCTGCTTGTGGCTCAGATCTGGCAAACAGGAGCGGTCCACACAAGTGCCATCATTCCACGCCGCATGTGGCCCAGATCATCATACAACAAGCCTTTTGGGTGGTAGTATAGGTAGCATTATTCGCTGTCGATTTGCACTTGTTCTAACAAATAATGTTATATCAGATTGTGCTACCACCACTGTACTTGCATTATTGTAAGGGTAGGTTTAGGATCGGGGTAGATGTTAATAAAGACTTAAGTCACATTAATATCATGCTGGAAGAACAACTTTATGGGGGATCGACTGGTTTAAAGGAAAATCTATTTTTTAAAGTAATTTTAAACTACTAGTTAAATGCAACAGTATCTCGGGGTAGCAATCTCTTGAGGTGCAACGTAATTTGGCATCTCTATCAAAGCTAATCATCAATTAATTAACAAACGTGGCTTAGCATAGGCTAAAAAGTTGCTAAAATCAAAACCCCAACGTTCTTTAAGTTTTGTGATATGTAAATCCATATCAAAACGATAATGCCTTATGCTTTACTGACGTATATCGTTCAAAACTGATCTATATGGTTACTCACTCAGGGAAACACGACTGCTCCTTAAAGTGCAATCATATTAACAATTTCACAATTTCACTGGCAAAAAAAGATAAATTGTCTATTGTCAAAAGTGTAGCGATGTAAGAAGCACAGCTCACACAGAAGTCACTGTAAAACCAAGCAGCTTTCTGTTGGTAAACGCAGCAAATTTGCATGACCAGCTGAACCCGATGCAAAATCTTCAGAGAAATCTTTCACCCTCAGGTGAAATTCCAGATCGAGTAGATTCCTATTGAAACCAAACATCGATGTGAAATCACCTTTAGCGTTTTTTAGCAACAGATTGCAAATGTCTAATCTAAAGTTTATCATTACTGAAACGAAAGCCCTGTTGAAAACAACAAACATGTATAGGCCTATAATTTGTTGTTTTTAAATGGCTAATGGTCTAGGTCAATGAATATGACAGATAGGTCTACTCAGTCTTTGACTGTGAAGGAATATGGGACTTTCAGGAGTCACGTTCATCTTCAATGCAGGAGGAGACATAGATATGTAGAAACCTCACAGATCCAGCTTACACATGTCCTGCACCCTGGGGCTAATTCCATAGAAATGAATCCATATAATAATAAAGGGAGACAGATTGCATAATGCTTAACTGCACATAAAGAAATAATGAATAACAAATATACCACATATCACTTGCTATAATAGGCTATGTCAAACAGTTGCTCACAGAACTCTGGAATTCAGTGAATTATTGAAGACTTGAAGATTTTTAACCTTTTCTTGACCTTTTACACTTATATCAACACAAAGATTGTTAGGACAGTGATAATGACAGGGTATAATGTCACCAAATGTGATCTTAAAATTCCAAGTAAATGTTTTAGAGAACTCACTGTCATCACAGCATTCTCACAGTATTTCACGTTTTATTTCAGTCACCAGCTTAAGTTTGAATAGCATTTAAGTACAGACTGGGGTTATTGCAGACTGTTATGCCATAAAGATAGCAATTAAATCAAATGAGGTTAGAGGTGATGCACAGTACAAATAAGTTTTTAATAAGACACGGTTCATGTGAACCAGAGGCAAAAATGTATTTCAATAAGGTTTCACAATGTTTCACCATGACAACTGGACTTTTTTTTTCAAAATTTTAAAATTTAAAATTAAACCACCATCCCACACAATGAAAAACAGTAAATTCTTGCTATATTCTATGACCATAACTATAATAATAAAATAAAAATGTATAATATAAAGGAGGAAACCAGGTGTGGCTCACAGAGTGATAAGAAAAACTAACCAAGTACCTTTTCCTTATAAAAAAGGTAAGCATTATAAAAACCTCTTAACAGCACCTTCAGTATTTATTTAAAGTATTTCGACTGTTTATTAATGCACTATGTAAGTAATTCCCAAAATTAAATTTCCCAACATTATTCCAATTAAGACATTTGCCATTGTGTCATCTACTGAATAAAGCGGCAATTTTGTAATTATAATTAAGAAATTGCTTCTGCTAGGCCAAGATAATAGCATAATTCTGATGATCTCCAATGAATTTTTATCCTGAGTCACAGAGGTCCACCATTCAGTGCATTTGTAGTGGTATATAAGTGGATGAGAAAACAGGCAGATTTAATTAAACAAGCTATAAAATTAACAGTGATAAAAGGCTTCTCTGCACAAACAGTAAGTCCAGAAATATTTAAAAAAAAATAATACACTAACTCATCCAGAGGTAATCCAACTGGAATGAACTCTGTGCTTAAAACCTAATTATGTCTTCAACATTAATCAGCATCATTTAATTTTTTTTTTTTTGCCCAGTTTTTATTTTCATATACTCATATACTCACCGGCCACATTATTAGGTACACCTGTTCAACTGCATCTTAACACAAATATCTAATTAGCCAATCACATACATAGTAGCACTCCATGCATTTAGGCATGTAGATAAGGTCAAGACGATCTGCTGAAGTTCAAACTGAGCATCAGAATGGGGAAGAAAGATGATTTAAGTGACTGAACGTGGCATTGGTGTTGAAACCATACGGGCTGAGATTTCAGAAACTGCTGACCCAGCTAACAGAATTTTGTTATAAGAACATTCTCTAAATATTCAGTGTTGGTTCTGGGAATGTAAAAAATGTCCAGTTTAGAGGAACATTTTTATAAGGAATGATGTTCCTCAATCGTTCTTTCAACTTAACATTCTAGGAACGTTGATTTGTAACATTCCAAGAACATAAAAATGTCCAGTTTCCTTAATGATAGTAGAATGTTATTTAAAGGTTAGTATGATGTTCCTGAAACATTCTTTCAATCATTCAAACACCTGCTGTGAACAAGCACTGAAAGAAAGAGAAATAAGAACACAAACTACAACTTTCTTCAGCCACGGCCTTAGATGAACTAAAGATAAAAGACATTAAATCTCTGATTAGTCTCGATTTCTGCTGCATCATTCAGGTGATAGGGTCAGAATTTGGCATAAACAACATGACAGCATGGATCCATCCTTCCTAGTATCAACGGTTCAGGCTGCTGCTGGTGGTGTAATGGTGTGGGGATATTTTCTTGGCACACTTTGAGCACCTTAGTACCAATTGAACATTGTTTAAATGCCACAGCCTATCCGAATATTCCTGCTTACCATGTCCATACCTTTACGACCACAGTGTACCCATCTTCTGATGGCTATACTTCCAGCAAGATAATGCGCCAAGCTCAAATCATCTGAAACTGGTTTCTTGTAAATGCGAAATGAGTTCATTATACTCAAATGGCCTCCAGTCACCAGATCTCAATCTGATAGATTGATAGTGATGGAACGGGCCGACAAATCTGCAGCAAATGTGTGATGCTATCATGCCATTTCTCCAACATGTTCTCCAACCAATACGCCTATATAGGTCGTTTGTCACTTCCCTGAAATACGACCCATAGGAGCGTTTACTAAAGTTGCACCCCTATCGACAACAGGACACTTTCATTTTAATTCATGAAATACGACCCATATGAGCGTTTGCTAATGTTGCACCTCTATCGACAACAGGACACTTTCATTTTAATGCATTGTTCCCTTTTATCTGCATCATATTTCGAGTTTCGCGTAAATGGAAATAGGACAAATGGTGTGAAAAGTCCACACATATTTAAATGAACACGCATGTTGATTGGTAACAACAGTCATACGTCATTTCATGACGACAGACGTAACACGACACTGTCATTATTTTTATGCCAGCTAGAGGGCGCATGACTTTAAAACGTAAATATATGTTGTAATAAGGTGGTTGAAAAACGACCCTCTGAGGACTGTTTCCAGCACCTTGTTGAATCTATGCCACAAAGAATTAAGTCAGTTCTGAAGGTAAAAGGGTGGTCCAACCGGTACTAGCAAGGTAATAAAGTTGCCAGAAGTGAGTGTATATGAATGTGAAAATAAAGTGAACCTATAGCACTTTTTAAGCATAATACAAAGTTATAATGCTCTTGAATATCTGGTAAACACTGTCATATTGTTAATGTCTCTTAAAATACTTATTTTTTTTATATAGCTTGTTTTCTTTTGCTGAAGCCGGACTTAAAGCTATGAGCATACTGTTGTGTAAGACCTTGGCAAGGTTAAAACCATGTTATCAGTGCTGTGCCGAGGTCACTGTACTCCACACAATAAAAATTACCATTAAAAAGAGCTAGAGAGTCAGAGAATAAGCAACACTGAGAAAATCAGAAAAACATGAAAAAGTCATGCAAAGAGACGTTGTGGACGGGTATGTAGAATTTAAATGGACCACAATGCAATGTAATCACTCTTTATCTTTTGCACAGCCAAGGGAGTAATGTGGTAAGAATATTGAATAATGATGTCACTGTTCTTCTATCTTGTTACAAAGCACTAGTGCTATAGTTCACACAAAAATGAAAATATTATTTATTCACTCTCATGTTGTCCAAACATTTAAAAAAAAAAAAAAAAAAAAAAAAAACATTGTACAACAAATGGATATTTTTTTTAGAACTCATGGGTCATTTTTCATGTATTTACAATAAATGGGGACTGGAGCTTTTGAACTTCCAAAAGGACACCATAAAAATCATATGACAAAAAAATATGTTTGGAACAAAATGAGGGAGAACAAATAGCAATTTAATGTTCGGGTGAACAATTCCTTTAAGGTCAAATTCAAGTCAATGATGAACTAAAATGGTCATATTTAAATGTAACAGGATCAAAGCACCAACCCAAAGCACCTGTTATAAAACTAAAACTTGACTTTTTCAACTTACCTTTTGAATTTTTCCATGGCCCATGGTCAAGTGGCAAGATATGACTCAAGCCCATGTGCCTAAACATTTAACCTCAGCAGACAGAAGGAAATCATGGCTCAAAGATCAAACGAGATCAAAAATGACCTCTGATAATGAATGTTTCTATGGTCAGCTGAGAGACTAGCTGCAGTTTATGGGTCGATGGAAGGAGCTCTGAAAACATTTATAAGTCATAAAATAAAGTCATAAAGTGAAGCCATAGTGAAATTTCCTTTTTGATGGTGTAAAGGTCAGTATTTATTCATTTGGCAATGTAAACGTGCATGGATTTTTTTAGGCAAGGACCACCATTTGTTGATGAATTCAGCTTTTACTGGCCTGCTATAGAATAAGGAGACAGCTGGCTTTTAATTACATGCTATAATACACACAGACACACATATGCACGCATGCATGCACATGCAAAAACACACGTAGAGGTAGCCAAATGTTAAAGAATTTGACAACAAAATGTCACAGATATAATCCTAATGTTAGTATGTCCCGTGCACCGTGCAGTTATTGAATTGACCTTGAATTCACTTGTGCTCTTGAGTGAAGCACTTAAAGTATAAAAAATACTTTAAAATAAAAAATAGTAAATCAAAATAAAAAATGTTTATTATAATACTTGTAAATGCATTTCTTTAATTTAACACTTTGATCTTGCAATAGCAACTTTATTATTAGTGTTTTTATTATACATTTTATTCTATTAAAAAAAGAATCAATTTAACTATAGTCAAAAATGTCTATTTCAAGCAATTTCTGTTCTTTTGAACTTTCTATTCATCAAAGAATCTTGGAAAAAAAATGTATCACTGTTTCCACAAAAATATTAAGCAGCACAACTGTTTTCAACATTGATAATAATAAGAAATGTTTGTTGAGCAGCAAATCAGCATATTAGAATGATTTCTGAAGGATCATGTGACACTGAAGACTGGAGTAATGATGCTGAAAATTCAGCTTTGATCACAGGAATTAATGACATTTTGAAATATATTAAAATAGAAACTATTTTTTAAAATTGTAATAATATTTCATGATTTTGCTGTATTTTTGATCAATTAAATGCCGCCTTGGTGAGCATAGGAGACTTCTTTAAAAAAACATTAAAAAATCTTACCGACCTGAAACTTTTGAACAGAACTGTATGTTATGTTCTGTATTGTTTCCATGCACCTGACTTCTGAATGAATATGCACACAGGCTCAGTTCTCCCTCCCTCGATTTTTTCATCCACTCCTCTAATCTGTGAGATTGAGCCGTCATCATGGCCAGAGAGGGTCACGCCAGCTGTCCAACACAGAACGAGTGCACTGCCATGTGCTTTTTTCCGCTGTCAGTCATCTGTCCTATTACCAAATCTTCTGTACTGTACAGTAGATCCTTACTTTTTACTCATCCCATCATGCTCCCAAAAGGTTAGTCTTGCTTCCAGTTTTTGTGGTATCCTGTTGTCAGTTCTGGTGCCTTGCATACCTGTAAAAATTTGAATAATTACAATTTACATATTTCACAAATGCTTTTGAAAATAGAGGATAATTTGACAATTCAAATAAAAGAATATCTCAATACGAAGTTCTGTCATGAAACTCTAGATGGCACAGGCTGATAGGTTCTTAACTCAATCTGCTTACAGTCACATCAGTCTTTAGGGCACAGCTGATTGGTTCCTGCTGTATCAGTAGCCAATGAGCTCGCTGCTCAACCTTCAAATACTTGGTCAGCATTTGCTGTAGCAGTTGCAGAGCGCTTTCAGAAACCCTCCACCTTCCCCAGCTCCACCTGTATAGACCTGTTACGGGTAATTCATGTATGCTATTTTGAAGAGCAGAAGCATATCTTACTTGCTCACAGCAGTGTTGATTATGTATTGGCAGTAGCAAGTCCCATACTTACTCTGAAATATCAGAAATATCTTAATATATTCAAATTGTTTCTCCTAGATTAAATGTAGGGACATTTTTTGCTTCTCAGACTGTTTCTGCTAAAAAAAAAAAAAAAAAAAAAAAAAAAGATAAGAATTTCAGATTAGATCTCAACAATGTCTCAAACTGTGCTCAGATTTGCCAAGACAAAGTCTGCAAACGAAAAATCAAAAAATTTAAGTTCTCATTAAATTCTCAAATGATCTGTGCGATATGCTATACGCATTCATTTAATAGCTCTAAATTCTTATTGTCAAATATATGTCAGTAATTAGTAATATTTAAGTAACTAGTTGTAACTACATTCCCTTGATCCATGCACTTCTAAACAATAAAATTTAAATTTTTCTGCTGTTTCTATAGTATATCAATGACTGTCTGTGGCATCAATACAACTGTACAAAATAAAAGACTACATAAAAGTCCTTACTCTTACCCTACTGTAAATGACAGCATTTATCTTCTCTTCCATCGTGCAATAAATCCAGGATTTCACAATGACCTAAAAATTTGGCTATATAAAAACACACCATTAAACTGAATCTGTCCACATGCATTAACATCATGGCCCTGCCAATGAACTCCGACCCCTTCTGCATTAAGAGTGATTGAAGTCGGGTCATGTTTAGTTGTATGTGATGAAGAGCTTAAAAAAACAGTTGTGCGTGTAAAAAAAAAAAAGGAAGATTAAACTCTGCTCCTAATCAATCTGATCTCATTCTCTCAATATCTGTGCTCTTCTTTCTAGAACTTTCCACTCCTGCACACCTGCACCGGTGAGATTTCCATCAACCACATCCGAAAACCCTCAAGCAAGTAACCGTTTCCCAACCAAAGAAAGAAATATCAGCTCATGGTTGAGTGGGTGAGGGAGTGGGGCAAAGAAGATTCAAAAAAAAAATCCTCCTCTGCTCAACTCAACGTGTTTTGGTGTTACGTAATTCTACCATCTGGAACTTGAGTTGATTTAAAATGTGTCCATTGTGTTATGAATTTTTTTTTTTTTTAACAAAATCATGAAGTGTTTGAACTTGAACTAACATTGACATAATGCATATTGGCACAGGTGACCCATTATATTTATCCTAGCTCAGTAGTTTAAGGTTAACAGGGGATTACTCACAACTTTTATGTGTAATGTTGTCTGACGGTCATGAGTCAGTATTAAGAGTTTTACTGAATTCAATACCACATTCTCAAAGTAATATATTAAACCAAGCTGCATGTATTAATACAGTGAATTAACAATATATTTGACAAATGTTTTATTGATATTAACCAGTCATATGAACCTAAACTAAATAAAGCCCTATTTAATGCATTACACCACAGTGCTTGTACTGTAGGCTATATACCACTCATCCAGAACAAATTATGTTTTAGCGGTATATGAGGACATCTACTGGTACATAGCTAAACTTTATGGGTAGTTCTCAAATAACATGTACAGTATATGAACCTGTTTCAGCATCAAGGTTTATACATTGAAATGTATATTAATGTATAAGGAAAGTGTATTTTTATGTAACTGGTCACCAGTTTATTAAGTCCTAAAGTGTGACAGATGATTATTTAAATTAGTATGTATAATATAAATATTTTTTTTAAATAACATACTGCAGGTGACTCTACTAGTTCATAAAAAGAGCTGACATGCCACATCAATTCCCAATTTAAGAAGATTGATTTCCAGTGGGTTAATGTTTTGACATGGCTTTAATGAGCTTATAAAGGATTAGTGATTAAGTTAGCTTTAGCGAGCTCATTTATTACATTCACCCAGCTAACACGGAATATTCACAGAACTTTAGCTAACGTTCTGGAAAAGTTCTCTCAACGTTATGAAAAACGTTTTCCAGTAATGTTAATAAAACGTTCATTCAAAGTTACCTGGTCTTTAATAATGTTCTCAAAACGTTTAGCACTTAGCACATTATTTATAAATCGTTCATGAACTTCGTTCTTTCTTTCTTCAGAAACGTTTTAGTTGGATGTTCGTCTCCAACATTCAGAAATAACGTTTTCACAACTTAATGGGAAAATTTGAAAATGTGGTGAAAAACTCGCTGACTGCGTCTGAAATAACTTGAGTATGTACTTATTTTGAATAAATAAAACCTCTATAAAGTATGTTCTATATAGGCCTAGTATGAACTTGTGTAGTATGAATGTAATCCCTACGGAGCCCCGGACATGACATGCAGGAAAAAAATCATGTGCATGATTTATAAATCGAGGGAACGAAATAGTAAATCGTGCGCACGGTTTATTTTTTTTTCTTGCACGTCATGTGCGGGGCTCCGTATAATCGACGTTGGCACGTTATCATTGTCATGTGACCTACGTCACTTGCGTCGCTTCACTGCCATTCACTCCTCTATAGTGACTTCATTTGATAGTAAAGTGTCCATTGAATGTATACTTGAGAATCTCACCGGAAGAAGTAGGTCACCGGGGTACTTTTTGCCCATTTTTTTATGAGTATTGTGAATTTGGACATACTACTCTTGTCACATACTGTTTTGTTGCTCACTATATAGGAGGGAAGTATGCGATTTCGGATTCAGCCTCCATGTGCACTTTTGAACAGCCTCTTCCAGTGAACTTTGACCTTAGAAGCACCTGTCCACACCTTTATTGTATCGCCAAAAAACTAGTTTTCAACTCTGATTCCATGAAATAAAATAAAAAGATTTTTTAATTGTTTTATTTTTTAAGGCTATATTAATCATTTTAATGAATTTATTCATTAAAGTTATTTAAACTATAAATAATTCATGTGACCTGAAAAGTGATGCTTAAAATCTAGGAGAATAGTATGAGTCTTGTTTTAACCCTTTATTTTCAGATGTTTCCTTTACAATTTCACAAACCTGAATTTTTTCCCTCTAAAATATCCCTGTGTGTTCCTTTTCATTTTTCAGTCTGTTAAACATCACTTCAGTGTATAAAGCCAAGAGCAATAAAATACCAGTAGAAACCAACAGAAAACATCTTTTAGTTCCGTTCCTCTAGGCTATTTTACATGTACAATGAATCATCATGATGCATAACAGTTGGACTTTGCCCAATGCTGGGCATTAATCATAAATTGGCACATGTTGGCAGTATCGCTCTTCTAACACTAGAGGGTGCTAGAGCACTGCTATTGGAGACCTGTTACCAGCTTCAAGATTCAAGAAGCTTTTTAGGCTACTGACTTTTTAAAAAGCCTAAGTATTAATAAACATAATATATACAGACAGACCTACAGATATGTATACAATATATACAAACGTCAAGCTCTAGATCATGTATTGGGATCTTGGAAACTACCCATCCCTGATTACTCCACAAAAGTGCAACAATATTGCCCCGCCCTCAGTCGACACCGATTGGCTAGTCTGTCCTCTCCGAGTTTTGGAAAACCCTGTGATTGGCGCGGTAAGTTGTCACTCATTTCAGCGGGGAGTGTTTCGGATCTTGAGAGGAAGTGAATGATTCGCGTTTGCACTTGACGAGGGGAAATCATATTGTTGGGGAAATTAAGCGTGTATCCTCCGAATTCCAGCCGTTAAATGAGATTAAACCGGTGGACGTACATTTTCTGTCACGATATGGTTTAAAAGGATAATCGTTTTTGGTCTCAGACTTCGTTGCTTTGGATCAACTTGCATTCACAGGAGGTGGAGGACACACTTTGCCATTGTTCCAGCTTTCACACGAGTGTGTGTGTGTGTTTTTGTGTATGTGTGTATTAAATTGCCCTTTGGCTTTATGGCTACGAATTTTGAACCCATTTATGGACTCTCAGAGGATGAAGTAAGTACAGTTTTTTTTCTAAACCATACCATCTTTAAGACAAGTTCATGCCTCCCACCATATTAATACTGTATGTTTATTATTTTTTCATAACCTGATTTCAGTTTTTATGGGGTTTCCAGTGTGACAAATGATTAGGATCAATTTCATTAAGTCTAATAGAATTATGTTATTATTACAAATATAAACATGAAGGTTAAGTATTTAAATGCCCATACTAGACATCAGCTTGTGCTTACCTATTTTTTTCAATGGATTAACTGGGATATCTATCGTTAGTATTAGAAAATGTAACGCTGTCATCAAATCGTAATATCTTTCTATTACTAACCAAATATTATTCTAGATTTAAGTGATGTAATGCATACATGTTTTGATTTTTATGATTGACAGCTCACCTGTCAAATATCAGGTTGACATGCCAAGATTTCTAAGTCTGTTGTATGCTGTACCAAAATTGAAATGCTTTTGGATGTTGTTATTATTGACATCGACACTATAAATGGCTGAATGATGGATGTTTTTGTTTCTCTGTTAGTAGGAAAGTGTTATTTGTAGCAGTACATTAATAGTTTTCCATGATATTGCCTTGAAGAAACCATGTGGCTCATAGATGAATGCATCATAATCAAGAATTATCTCTAGTTACTAGGTGAAATCAGTGTTACAGTGTTTCTAATAATGTTACATCAGTTTTTGAAGCAACCGCAACACCATGTTGTTTGTCATAACAGGGCCCCAGTGTGACCCCTGAAAATTCAGGTCAACTGTCTTGAGAGTCTGAGGGCAGCCTTAGGAAGCAGGTGTTCGTTCATGATTCATTTGGATCTGCATTCATGTTTTTAGTCATTACTGCTTCTCTCAACTGGCATACTAGATCTGTCTTTTAGTTTTTAACGCTGATGGTGATATAGTTCAAGGCCATGTATTGCTCACAGGTGTTAATATCAGTAAAGTTTTTATGTAGGCTTTGATATTTGAGTCCAAAGGAGAGACCTGAGTCATGTACTACTGTACGTACAAGTTGGCAGCTAAATATTTAAGTCTGTATCAAGTTAAATTGGCCTGTCAGCAATTTTTTTTGGAAAGAGATGTGACCTAGCACGTAAGCATACCAGGCTTTTATGTGGAAAAGTACTGAAGTACTTTTAGTCCAAACCCCGAAACTGTAACTTAAGAGTAGGCAAAGTTAATTAATAATTTTTGCACAATGTTTTTACTAGGGTCTTGGTATGTTTAATGTAAACAAAGAGAGGAATGTTACTAGCTTGATGTTCATCCGCAGGTTAAACGGTGGATGATCAAAGTTAAGCATTTGTTCAATGTTTGTGTTTGGGTGTTAAACAGCAGGAGAAAGGCTCAACATCCTCGATTTACTTTCTCAGGAAGTTCTCCTTGACAAGATTGGGCAGGATGTGAAATAAAAAATAAATAAATAAATAAATACAGAAAATAAAATTTGGCTCTTTTAATCCTAATAGAAAATCATAGAACATACTGAGATATAAATCATATATCACCATTCAGCATAAAAATGCCAAGATATGATTTTTGGTCCATATCGACCAGCCTTAGATTGAGGTATTTCAGGCTTTTCAGTCTGTGATCCATCAATCCGATTATAAACTGATTTATTTGGTGTATGTAAATGTAGCTTGTGTGAACACTCTTGAACAGGAGTGGTGCTTCACATAAGTGTTTGTTTACTTTTAGCAATTTTCGTCATCACTGAATAGATATTGTAATACTGTTACACAGAATTACACTAGCAACCTCAGTATCAGTCATTGGTTGATCACAAATATTTTCCCTCCAGTAACCCATCATGTTAACATGGTATCCCAAATTATTGCAAAATACACACAGACGCACACCACACGCAGACGACATACATCACTTCATTAGTATGCGACAAGCATCCATCAAGTTGGCTTGGAGTCAGCCTTGTCAGCGGGTCTGTTTACCACACAACATTTTCTCAGTCCTGTGGGATCACATCACTCGCTCCCAGAATTCCTGTCTTTGCTGGGCATGATCGTGCCTTTCTACTCCTATAGGCCTCAGTTCCCAAGACACTGCCTGGTCACAGGAATGACAAGTTCTCCCTTAGGAACAGTCTGGCAATACCTTTATACCTTTTATTGATAGAAATCTTGAGGGAATTTTAGACCCCATTTGTTTAACTCCCATTGAGTAATACAGATTTATTAGATAACCTTGTGTAAATTAGGCATACACTGAATCGGTGATGAATATTTTTATGTACTACCATTCAAAAGTTTGGTGTCAGTAAGATTTTTGAAATGTTTTTGCAGTGTCTTATGCTCACCAAGGCTGCGTTTATTTAAAGGCACAATATGTAATTTTTCGCCACTAGAGGTCGCTTATTCAAAACAAAGGTGTAGCTTGATGCCGCCTTGATTTCGCAGAATCATGGGAGGTGTTGTCTTCACGTCTACAGCCGGTGGAAAGAATCCGATGGGACTCGGGAAGAATGTATTAAAGATTTAGTAACGTTACTGTAGTATGAAGCAGGGTGTGGCTGAGAGCCGTTGGAGCGAAACGAGGCCGCTGGAGCGTTTGCTAAATGAGAGAGGAGCGCGACACACAGCTTGAGAGCAGTGGAGCTTTTATTATGCCGCAGTCGACCGCTTCCACTTCTTCCGGTCAAGCGTATGTGAGGTAATGCAGCGCTGTTTTATCATATTAGATACATTTGTGTGTTGAAAGTTGTTATAATGCTACTCTGTGCGTTCGCTTAGTGGTTACTATGAGACACTTGTTGCTAGGGCTGGGTAAATATCGATTTCTCGATTTGAATCGATTTTCATTTTTACGAACTGATAATGATTCTTAAATCCCAAGAATCGATTAGTCTAGTCTGATTTCAGCTGATGAATGAATAGAACATTGTAGCGCTCTTCCCATCTAATAAATGGCAATAAGCTTTGTTACTTTTGATATGAAACAAAGTCTCAGATTTCAAATTCTGTCCATTTTATTACGAAATTCAAAAAATAACTGTTTTGGCGCTGTTTGATGTGGCGTGACAGATGGCTGTAGCCTCAGATCAAGAGAGGCGGCAACGCGAAGCTCACGTGAACTGATCATCTCCTCCGCTTTAATACCAGTTACAGCGTGAAATAAACATGAATGAATACCCAAAGGTATGTTTAAAGATACAGTACAACTTACCGAAATCCGTATCCTGTCTCATGGAATAGCTCAATCAGTGTTTCAAACGTCAATAAAACAGCTTGTAAGCAATGTCACGTAATGTCACATTTACCTCAGAAACAATATTCAGTAACCATAACTCGTCAGCTATAAAACTGAACTCTAGAGAATAGCATTTTGCTAAATATGCACCATATTACACATTCATTATAATTTATAATGTTCTATTTAATGCATGTTTGAATGAATCCGTCAAGTTTTTATAACAGCCACCATTTAAATAATGTATTTCAAAAAACGAATTGGAGTAGAAATATAATTACATAATTGTAAAGTTAGTATTTTAACTTTATTATTATAAAAACTTCCTTAACTTCCACTAATTTAAGTGTTTGTATACAAATCAGTTAATTTTAACCTTCAATATTATAGTAATGTAGAACTGATTCCCATGTATTGTTTACAGCATTAGTTGAGAGATTTTTTTTCCTTGGGAAAATTTGGCATGTACTGTTCCTTATATATATCCAAAATAATCGATATTGAATCGAATCGACTTTAATCGAAATTTAATCTAATTGCAAGCTTGTGAATCAAAATCGAATCAAATTTTGAAATTTGTGTCAATACCCAGCCCTACTTGTTGCACACTGCAGTAAGCTAGGTCAATATTAGGCATGGTACTTGCGGTAAATCAAGAAAATGAGATTTAAACAATAAGACTTACTGTGTTGAGCTATACAACAATAATTAGTTTTCTGTCCATGAGTGTATTGAAACAGTTGCTCACCTGACTAATAAAACACATAATATATTTGTGTCTTTGGTGTTTCCGTGGTTTCTACAAAATAAAACCGGAAACTGAGGGTAACGCGGGTATGATGTCATTGATAGGCGACGCACGGACACCGTCCGTGTCCTGGTTAAAATTGATTATTTCTCTGGATGTAAACATTCTTGGAAACATTTGGGATAATGTAAGTACACAAGTCAACAAAATATATAACATTGTTCTAGTGGGTTTGGAATATTTTAATCCAAAAATCTTACATATTGTGCCTTTAATCGAAATACAGTAATACAGTTCAGTTGCCCTGCTTAATGTTTTTGTGGAAACGGTGGTGATATTTATTTTTTCAGGATTATTTAATGAATGAAAAGTTCAAAAGAACAGCATTTATTTGAAATTCTATTCTATTGCAGTAGATGTTTTTGAACACACAAACGTGTCTTGTATGAAATTAAGGTATATTAAATGTGTAATGCATACATTGCTTGATAATGTTCTGGGAGTGCCCAGCAGAAGAATATTCATGAACAATGTTGATTTACCTTCTGACAAGCACATAGCCAATAAGTTGTGTCTGCTCGGTGACCGTCACATAACATAATTATTATTCATGTGTAAGCATTCACCTTAGGTAGGATGTACATATAGTACAGCATACCAACAGCAGAGTAGGTTGTCGAAGAAAAACATTTTTGGAACCATTATATCATAACAGTAATCTGATAATATGTCATATGTTTGTGTTAAAATATGTTGTAGGAAGAACACGCAAACGTTTACTCGATTACGCACTCACACACGCTCAGTATCATGAGCGTGGAATGTGATACAGTGACATGCTGTTACATCATCTTCATTAAAAATAAATGAGCTATAGTTGCAGCCGAATCATGTTTTCCTGATCCGTGTGACATGCCTCTGTGCTGAGGTCCCAAGATGGAACTAGAAAACCCAAGAAACGTCACACCACAGCCAGGCGCCACAGTTTCCCTTTTGATAGATGTATTACTTTGTTTATCCTTAAGGGCAAGTATGCACCCATATAGTGTGTTTCAACTGTAATTTCTATTTTGATGGCAGCCAGATATCAGAAATTAGGAATTATTTTAATTGTGTTATTTAAATGGAATGATGCTGCAGAAAATCTCTTGTTTGCTGAGGCTGCAGTGCTCCTCCTTTTATACACTGTTTTATTTTATTGTCAATATTGAATGAGTGTGCATTGCACTCTCTCTTTCTTAGCCATTTTATAGTATGAAAGAAGCATGAGAATAGAAAAACGTTTGTGTTTTTTAATATTTTGGAATATGTAATGGTGTTTTGTGGAATTTTAGAATTTGGAATTCAGGGCATGGAATGAATCAGATTTAGAAACTGTTTAATTCTGTGTGCAATTCAGAGAGTAACTGAGTTGCAGAGTAGGATGAAACAATAAGCAGTAATTAAGCATTCCGCACATAGCAGCCGCATGCTTACTGAAGGTCAGGGGCGCTACGTGTCCTCTCTGCCCATCGCTATGTTTCCCATAGAGAAACCTGGGATAAAGTATATTGTTTAATGGCACTATGATTAAAGGGAATCTTGCACTTAAACTTGCAACCTTGTTATCAAACCATACTTTTTGGACTGCTGCACATGCACTTCTTACACATTTAGCTCAGAATGTTTCTCATAGTCTCCAAATAAGGAGTAAAAACACAAATAATTATATGTAGATTTTTACTAGTGTTGTTGCCGAGCTCTTTGACGTTGCAGGGGTGTTCTGTGTGGTTTATGTGGTTGCTAGGGTGTTCTTGGTCATTGCTAGGTGTTTGCTCGCTGATCCAAGTCCCAACAAGAACCGGCTAGTTTATCTGCATATTTTTTGATATACACTACCAGTGCTTCCCACAGGTTTGAAATATACTTGCGGTGGTAGCCGGGTGAAAAATCCTCCTATACCCACGGCACAAAAATGGTCTACTACATGTGACAAACAACAAACAATGTGTGATTTTTAACAGTATTTTTATTTATTGAAATTAATTTTAATTACATAGCATACTATTACATTTAATTACATACTAATATTATGCATTATTATGCATTGTAAATTATGCAAAATTACAGCATTTAAATGGTTATCCTTTTCCTATGTTCTCCTTGCTATGTCATATAGTGTCTCTCTCAGTGAATGGGACATAGATTTTACAAGTAAAATTTATATAATGAATAATATACGGGTCAAATAATGTTCTTAGTCTTTTTTTTCTGTGGTGGAGACTACAATAATTTACTATGAATTAAATGGAAATCAAATTAAATAC
Organism: Ctenopharyngodon idella; assembly: GCF_019924925.1. Classification (NCBI taxonomy): domain Eukaryota; kingdom Metazoa; phylum Chordata; class Actinopteri; order Cypriniformes; family Xenocyprididae; genus Ctenopharyngodon; species Ctenopharyngodon idella. The sequence goes on along the minus strand of NC_067240.1, from coordinate 7,201,002 downwards.
AACTTATTGTGTAACCAAAATACCAATAATGCCCAGAAGAAAAAAAACAAAAACTGAGCATGTGACTTTTAATTATAAACAAGCCCGAAATATACCAGGACTCTTATTTTGAAATGCGGGCTGATCCTTCAGACTCTTACAACCATCTAAAACATATATTATATAAAGGCCATAAAGTAGACATTGTCATAATTCATCAACTTGAGTTCATTAGCAATCGTTTGGCATACATCTGCGCTTTTCGTTGATTGAGAATCACTTTGAAGCAGTCTGAAGCGCTGTTGCGCGAGCTTGTAGAATGCGCAATAGCGCCGCCTTGTGACTGCAACATGCAGCGCTCTTTGTGAAATATCCACCGTGTCTCTGCAGCGCACGTGGCAATTAGCGGGAGTAAACAGTTCTCGCGCACATAACGAGCAGGTATGAAACGCGTAGGGCCAGGGGAGATTTTCCACTAGTTAATCGATCGCGGATGGTTTCATTAACTTGGGTGGATACAAAAGTATAAGAGGATAAAAATAATAAAAGCATAAATGTGTCTCCAAATATACTTGGGTGGCCGTTAATATACCTGGGCGGCCCGCCCAAGTAAAGTCTATGTGTGGGAAGCACTGCACTACTGTTCAAATGTTTGGGGTTAGCAAGATTTTGTTTGTTTGTTTGAAGAAATTAATACTTTTATTCAGCAAGGATGCATTAAAATGTGTTTTTTTTTTAACATTGTAATAAAAAAAATCTTTTAAATAAATGCTGTTCTTTATATTCTATATATACTTTATATTCATCAAAAAATGTATCACGTTTCCACAAAAAATATCAAACTGCACAACTGTTTTCAACATTGATGAGAATTTTTTTCTTGAGCAGCAAATCATCATATTAGAATGATTTCTGAAGGATCACCAAAGACTGGAGTAATGATGCTGAAAATTCAGCTTTGTCATTACAGGAATAAATTACTTTTTAAAATATATTAAAATAGAATTCGGTCATTCTAAATTGCAATAATATTTCACAGAATTTACGTTTTTACTGAATTTTTTGATCAAATAAATGCAGCCTTGGTGAGCATAAGAGACATGACATGACGTGATAGATGTTATTTTTAAATTACTAGCTATGATTTAATTATATTTCAGCAGAGACATACATTGCTAGACGGGTAATGAACAATCTAGCTAACATTTATAATTTATTTATAGCTGAAATGTTGCATGTATATGTAACAATCAAAGTATTTATCATAATGTAATTTAAATAACATTAAAAATCATGTCAGAAAGCTCATAAATACCAGTAGTGATGTTTTATAATGAGGACATTGTCATGTTGCCAGAAATAGTCATCAGTGTCCCAATGTGTAGTGAGCCAGGGTCCTTACTGTCCTTAGTGCCGAATTTGTGTACACGACTGATTCACAACCTAGGAATTGAGTTGCACCCTAGGTTTTAGATACATGACTTTATACTGGATTTACCATAAGTTGGTTTATGCATCCGACCGACTAATTTGAAAATAGTTTTATACGTAGTTTTGCACAGATATTCTTTACCCTAGGTTGGCCTCGATTTCCTCCATAAGCATAAATCTAAGAGATTTTTATGGTGGTTTTATTGTCTACCAGATGAAAATTGTAAGTGTGTTTACTTAAAATAATAACACACATTTGCATAAGTCAGAACCAACTATTAAAATGTATCATAAATGATAATATGATTCTTAATGGCCTGCTGGTTGGAATTCTAATGTCACACTCACATAAGTTTCACTGCTTTCACATGCAGGCTTCTCAGTTCCTGTTGTTTGTGGTGTAATTTGGCAAACCTTTAGTGCCACTAAAAAATGTATTGCAAAATGAGCATGAACTTACAGTAAACCTTTCAATAAGGCAGACTTGGTTCTGACGAAACCAGGTGCCATAACATTATGAACTGCATTGATATGGTAATGCATCCACTGAAATCAGCAGTCTTGATTATGTAACTGCTGATGAAAGCATCTATACAAATCGTTTAGAAATCTGTGTTTAGGCAGGTTAAAAATGGAAGCCCTTTCATAATAACTAAGAGCATGGGTCTTTGAATTGTATTTGAGCAATTATGAATCACATTTCATAGAACATCTGAAAATAGAAGAACTTGTTTCTGTGGGTGTGGCAGCCATTATCAAACAAACTGTTTTCAAAACAAATTTTCAAAATCAACTCGGTGGATTGCCTGAATGGCTAATTGGTTAACTGTTCTTAATGAAGCAGTATATAATTAGTAGGGGTAGCTCCATACCAATTTTTCATGTCTGATATCTCAACCTTGGGTATCTGCCAAACCGATACCAGTACTGTTTTTTTTCTTGCTCAGAAACCTCACTAACATTATTAATAAAGAGAAAAATGTACACACACACACACACACACACACACACACACACACACTTTTTTTTAATGCATGGTGGAGATTTTTAATAGGGCAACATGCATGACAAATATGATAGAACTGGTCACCGTGATTTTGCCAAGTAGGACATGTTCCTGGATCAACATATTTTGTTGATCCTGGAACAACATTCTTGTCTGAAAATTTAGTCATAACCCTATTCCTACCCCTAAACCTATCCCTACCCATAATTTATCCCTAAAATCAGAGGGAAATGATAGGTGAATAACACTGACGTAGAAGCGCCTAACCCTGGTTGTAAGCCTAAACTTGACATAAACTGTAAACTTTTCCCTCAAATCTGATTGGTTGATGGGAATGTTGTTCCAGGATCAACAAAGATGTTGATCCAGGAACATGTTGTACTTGGTAAAATCACATTCACCTGATAGAACTAGTGTTGTCTGAAATTTTAAAAATGTGACACTTTGAGTGCTGTTGACTGTTGAGCGGATTCATTAACACCTGATTGGTCATTGTGTTCACATGCTCAACACATGTCTGTGATTGGCTAAGCACACGGAAGTGTATGAATTTGAAAGCGTTTTGAAAGGGGGAGCGTCTGAAAAACACACCCATGCGTATCTGTGTAAGCGCTAGTTAAAGAGCGTCATTGATGTCTATTTACAACAAATTTTTGAAGTGTTGATTATTGTAGCCAGTCACAGCGCGTGAACAGAATGGCCAATCAGAGGTGTTTACGAATCCGCTTAACAGTGCTCAAAGCGTCACATTTTTAAAATTTCAGTTTCACTTGGTATCAAAGTCAATACTTTTGACAACACTAGATAGAACAAATAAATAGGCTAAATACTAATTATATTTTGCACAAAGCTATCATAGTACGAAAGGCTCCAATACAGAGTGGCACAAAATCGCTTGTGCGCATCCCGGGCACACAATGATGCGCTTAAAGCAACATGGAGTCACGGGCGAGCAGTGCTCCGCAATGAAAAGTTCATGACAGTGAACAAAGAGAAGATATATTGTGTTTGTGCAACATTGAGACTGAGAGTATTGAATCTGTCTAACAGTTTACTGAGCTTTTTTCGTCAGTTTTAAATTCATTATTAGAAATGTTTCTTGAGCAGCAAATCAGCATATGATTTCTGAATGATCATGTGACACTGAAGCCTGGAGTAATGATGCTGAAAATTCAGCTTTGCCATCACAGGAATAAATTACATTTTAAAATTTATTCAAATTGGAATCAGTTATTTTAAATTGTAATTATCACTACAATTTACAATATTACTATATTTCTTGATCAAATAAAAGTCTTGATTCCTTACTACTAGATTCTGTTTTATTAGTTGTGGTTCAGAAAACCAAATCTTACCATTTTTGGCATACAAAGTCTTGCTTTTTTCTGCCTTACACTTAATATGCAAATACATAATCTATCAAACAGACCGACTCTAACTTTGTTCTACGACTTGGCCTATGCTTAGAATGATGTATTAAAGTAAAGGCAGTGATTTGATTGTGAACCGTCAACATTTTATGGCTTGCTCTTGGGAACTGCTAATGTTTTGTACTGTTGTTTTAAGTGACATTTAACACAATATTGGATTGCAGTTCTCCCATTAGAACGACCCCAGCAGACCAAGGTTTCCCAGTTGAGACCCGATGATATATCACTTGGAAATACCAAACCTGTCATTGAACTAATCGCTGGGTGTGCACAGGAAACCAGTCAGAGCATCAGCTCTCTAAGAGGCTCGTGGAACCTTAATCCTAATTATCCAGCTTGACAGCCACAGGCTGAGTAATACTTTCCTTCCATCTTACGTAGATGTGAAGTAAAATCAGCTGCAGCCCTGTGACTTTATTATTATATCAGTTAAGCATGTTAAATATGGTCGTAGCAAAGCCATTTGTCCTTATTTATAGACTTGACATATTGAGCTGGTAAAGTATTGTTGACGTAGGGAATATACCACTTTATTTTGACCACATGGGTCCTTTGCTAATGTTTCCAGTCAGCATATCGTTGGAGTTTGTTGTGGCTGACGTAATATGATGGTGAAACATCTGAGCTGGCAACCAAAAGATTGTAGCCCCAAATCCTAATCAATCAACCAATCGTCTTGTTCTTGAGTAAGACATTTAAGGTTACGTTACTCCAGGGGACTCATGTTGATTTGGATAAAGATGTAATGACTAAATAGTAATTACTGTTCTTGCTCAGTTCTTGGGGTAATGCATTACAAGTAACTTGAGTTGCGTAATCAGATTATTTTTTTCAAGTAAAGCCTGAAGCTTATTCATTTCACTTTTGGTGTGAAAGGGCCTTTACAATTACCAAAAATAGAACTTTCTTATTGTTATTAAAAAACAAACAAGCAACCCCAGCCCAGATGTGAAAAAGTAATGCAAAAGTATGGTAACACATTACATTCCCTAAAAAGTAACTAAGTAACGCAGTTAGATACTATTTTAGGGAGTAACACAATATTGTGATGCATTACTTTTAAAAGTAACCTTCCCCAACACTGGTCTTGCTAATACTAATTTTAATGCTAAGTTTTTGCTAACCAGGATAATGTTGTCACGTTTGGATCAAGTGCAAACGAAACGTGATTTCCTCTCGTTTGCAGGCACACAAATTGGCAAGGATGCATTACATTTATCAAAAGTGATGATAAAGATGTTTATAATGTTACAGATTTGATTTTGCTTCTTTTTTTTGACCTGATATCAGCATTGAAGAGTTGCAGCCCTTTTTAACTTTTTAGCGGTTTGCATCCTCCTGTAGTCACTCTACAGCGGCCCTGGCCTTCATCAGCAATACAGATGAGTTGTCATTTCCACTAGTGCTCCAAACCCAGCTGTCATCCCTGCTCTATCAATTCATCTCTTCAAGTTTCTAGAGTGTGTAGATAATTGAATGGTTCAGATAAGAATGAAAGGTGTGATTGTAACTCCGGGTCTCGCTTAGCGTTCTCTATCTTTTGATCTTTTAACCTCATTTAGAGGATGAAGGGACAGGCAAGGAAATAATTGTAATTATGAGCAGGGAATGAGTGCTCTGGCTCTGATCTGCCGCAATGAATTTTATCTGAGAGCTTGAGAGTTAGAGTGGTGTCCCAAAGGACAAGGTTTTTCGGTCAGTTATGATTCATTACAATTGTCAACAGAGGCAATGCTCTGAATATATATTTGTGAATGCATGTGAAAGATAAACACACATTTGCAATTCTTTCATGCTAGATGCTTTCTTCCCAAAAATGACCTGCACTTTATTTTAGTTAAACTAAAGTTAACACTTTAGTTTGTTGTCCAAGTCTCACTATTAACTAGTTGCTTATTAGCATGCATATTACTAGAATATTGGCTGTTTATTAGTACTTACAAAGCACATATTAAAGGGTTAGTTCACCCAAAAATGAAAATAATGTCATTAATTACTCACCCTCATGTCGTTCTACACCCGTAAGACCTTCGTTCATCTTCGGAACACAAATTAAGATATTTTTGAATAAATCCGATGGCTCAGTGAGGCCTGCATAGACAGCAATGGTACTTCCTCTCTCAAGATCCATAAAGGTACTAAAAACATATTTAAATCAGTTCATGTGAGTGCGTTGGTTCTACCTTAATATTATAAAGGGACAAGAATATTTTTTGTACGCCAAAAAAACACAATAATGACACTTTTAACAATATCTAGTGATGGCCGATTTCAGAACACTGCTTCATGAAGCTTCGAAGCTTTACGAATCAAATCAGTGACTTGACTCAAAAGATTCATAACGCTCTGAAGCAGTGTTTTGAAATCGGCCATGACTAGATATTGTTAAAAAGTCGTTATTTTATTTTTTTGGCACACAAAAAATATTCTCGTTGCTTTATAATATTAATATTGAACCACATGAACTGATTTAAATATGTTTTTAGTACATTAATGGATCTTGAGAGAGGAAGTACCATTGCTGTCTATGCAGGCCTCGCTGAGCCATCGGATTTAATCAAAAATATCTTAATTTGTGTTCCGAAGGTCTTAAGGGTGTAGGACGACATGAGGGTGAGTAATAAATGACATTATTTTCATTTTTGGGTGAACTAACCTTTTAATGCCTTATTCTGCATGACCATATTCTACATCCCTTAATCCTACCCTATACCTAAACTTAACAACTACCTTACTAAGTATTAATAAGCAGTAATTAGGATTTTATTGAGGCAAAAGTCATATTTAATAGTTAGTTATTAGTGAGAATTCATCCCTAATCTAAAGTGTGACTCTATTATTTGTTAGGATTGCTTTGAAATGTAAAATAAGAAACTGATTACTTGTCTGTCTGAAAACTTAGGTCATCCGTGTGTAAATACATTTATGTTGATTGGAACACCTTGTTTGACATTTCAGTTGTCCAGATTTGTTGCGTCATCCTGGACTTGTGCTAAATTTGAGATCTGAACTGTTATGGTTATTTCATAAGAGTGATCGGAGTTGAAGGCAAATGCTGTTCTTTCTTGGAAAGTTTATTTTATAAAGGCGTGTCGTGAGTCTGTGTCATAATGCAACAAGTTCTGGCGGTATGATTAGGGTGATGATGGATACTGTACAATATGGACCAGGATAAGGGAGTGTCCGTGTGGAATAAAGGAAGTGCTTCATATGCAACTGGTCACTGGTTTCTCTTAATGTCCTGTAAAGGCCAACATTAACTTTTGAGATCTAATACTTGTTGCAAAATGATGTGAGATGAACAAGGTGTTTTTTTGTAAAAACTGATTTGTATGATTACTAGGAGTGTGACGAGACAGTTAGCTCATGAGATGAGATGAGACATGAGATTGAGTTAGCGAGAATGATACAAGATTTTTACAGTGTGTTTTTTTTTTTAAATCCTCTGACGAAATATATAAAAAAAAAATTCTGCAGGTGCATTTGAAATGACTAATCATCTTGTAATAAATGTCATTTCAGTTCTACTTTCTGAGTATCAATTATCATATGCAGTAAAAGACAACAATATTCAAGCACTGTAAGGTTTTGTCACAAACTTAACTGAATGGCTTCTCTACTGTGTGATTACAAATGAGAACTTTTGACCTGAACTTTCCACAAATTGATCACAGAAATAAAAAAAAAAGCAGCCTATAAATAAAAATAACATTTTCTCTTAGTCTTATTAAGTGCAAACAGTAAGTGCAACCATAATCAAAGTGCTCTCTCAATATTCAAAGTGCAAATAGAGACCAAATTTTTCTTCAAGCATGATACAGAGCTAAGAGATGGTTACAACTACACAACCCAGCCTAAGATAGCTTTCATATTGGCAGATATTTGTATGCATCAGGGAGCCGCTTTGGGGGATACTGAAATCGCCTTTGAAAACCTGCTCGCGTTTTACTTTCGCTTTCATGATCACGCTTACTCTGTGAATAGAGTGTGAGAGAAGACATTTGTCAGACGCTTAGGCTCTGTTGTGCAACGAATCCTCCGCCATGGTCTTGTTAGTTATCTCGTCACTTACACTAATATTGTGAAATATTATTACAATTTAAAATAATGTTTTCTATTTTAATATATTTTTAAATTGTAATTTATTCTTGTGACAACAAAGCTGAATTTTCAGCATCATTACTCCAGTCTTCAGTGTCACATGATCCTTCAGAAATCATTCTAATATGATGATTTGGTGCTCAAGAAACATTTTTTATTGCTATTGTTGAAAACACTTGTGCTGCTTAATATTTTTGTGGAAACTGTGATATACTGTTTTTGATTAATAGAAAGGTCAAAAGAACAGCATTTATTTGAAATACCGTTTTTTGGTAACAATGTCTCAATTTGATGCATCCTCCTTACTATATAAAAGGATTAATTTCTTTAAAAAAAAAATCTTTTGAACAGCAGTGTATATTGTATTATTATTATTATTTTTTTAATTGTTTTTATTATATTTGCCATGAATTAGCCTTTGATGGTGATATGGCTTTAAAAGAAAATAACAGTATGTTGTTTTGCCCTAAAAACTTTCAGAAATGGTTTATGAATGGTTAAATCCAAGTTCCTTGATACCAAATAGTGGTTCTCTTCAGAGAAATCTAGTCTTTGTTTGCATTTGATATTAAAAGCACAGCTTCATCAGTCTGATCGTCATTGCAGATCGTCAAACATAAATAGAAAGAGAATTTCAGTCGTGTAGAGAGCAGAAGTGGGCAAAGCAGGAGAAGAGGGCCTTTCTCACCTTTTACTGTATGTCATTTCTGGGCTGGTGAGCTTCAAAAGCGGGCGGGTGAATAAGATGCTCATTGTGTAATTGTGAGCAGCATGAATAGCTATTGAATGCCGGCCGAGGTGATGTTGGAGGCGGGACGCACTTATGCAGAGTGGGAGTCGTGAAATGGTGGTTGTATCTACCGCTGGAGAGCTTTTGAAGGCCACGCTGAGAAGTTTAGGCCAACTTTTTCAGCCATAAGACAATAAAACGTTTACAGCTCCCAGAGGGATTTATTTCTCACAGACGCTATACCATTAAAACAGTTTCGTTTCCGTGTCTATCAATAAACACAAAAGCTTTTTTGGCTGCAGCTTCCTCTTAATTTCTTTAAGATGCTCCTTTTTCATCCTGGATGAGAAGTGAGGTGAAATTAGGACACACTCATGACTTAAACCCATCTTAAATTTAGGCCACGGGGCAGTTTTTTTTTTTTTTTTTTTGCTTCCAGACTCGTGCAAGAGGTATTGATTTATTCATGATGGTCTTTTTCTATGTGTTTCATGTTTTGCAGAACGAATCTCGTGTTCTTCGTGTCAAGGTCATTGCTGGCATTGATCTGGCGAAGAAGGACATCATTGGTGCCAGGTAAGGAGAGACTTTCTGGAGAGACTGTGCACCTGTCTGTTCACGCATTCATTAGCAAATGCAAATATTGGAACCGTCTGAGTGTGTGTGTGTGTGTGCGCATGAATGTGTTTGTGTATTTCCTCCTTTAGTTATGTGGCAGACCAAATGAGCTGCACTCTGTGAGGCTTTCTCTTGAATTAGACAATAGACTTGTCCAAACAAATGATCTGTGTGCCAGGAATGGAGCACAAAGGGAAAATGCTTGGCTGATCTCATCTGTGCAATGTTGCAAGTTCTATTTATTTAACTTTGAAGTTCTCAGGTCCTAAAGTCAGAGGTCAGAGAGTGCATTAATTACTGACAAAATCATTTCTGAACTCATCAGTTAACTTTTTCAATCTTGTATGTACTTTGTGTTTGATGTCAGATAGGCATTAGAATAGAGAAATGTTTTTATTTATTCATTTTATAGGCCATTCACGGCATTTCCTGCCAACTTTGCACTAGGGTTTAATTGAAATTATAGCTGTCAAAACCAATAGCCAAATTAAATGTCATGATTCCTTATACCAATTTCCATACCATAGCATAATCAAATAAACGAAACAACATTAGATAATTTAAAATTATGTGAACTTTATTTAAAAAGTTAATTATTAATATAAATATTAACCAAATTAATTACGTATTAAAGTAATTAAATTAAAACAATTACAGTATTTAAAAAAAAAAAAAAAAAAGGTGAACAAATATACAAATTAAGTAAATGGTGATTGATGTACTTCAGGTATCTAAAAGAAGAGTTTTTTTTTTTTTTTTTTAAATGTTCAAAATATGAAACAAAACTGCTAAAATGTTGTATTACAATAAGTACTATACATTTTGTAATATAATACAAAATGTTGTACAACAAAAATAGGGCTGCCCCCTAATAGTCGACTAAATGTTAGTCAACCAGAAGAGCCTTAGTCAACCAAGATTTTATTAGTCGGTTAGTCGCAGAAAAAAAAAAAAAACTCCACAGGAAGTGGCAAAGTCACGCAGTTTGTGATTGACAGACCGTTAACGGCAGGTTCTTGTGGTTACAGACTGTCGGGCAGGAAATCTAAATATTCACCCATCGACTTCAAAAATTGGTTATCATTTGAAACACAGGTAGTAGCAACTTTACATGGCCACTTGCTCTAATGTTAACATAGATAAATGTGTGCTATCATTAGGCACATATCAAAGTGTGAAAGCTAAAGTATAGTGCCCTTACTGCAAGACATGGAGGCGCCGGCGCGATCACTTGCAGTGGAAACAACTTAAAATACTCTGTCATTTTTGATAATACAGATATATTACCAAAAACAGTATTACATTATTTGAAACTGTAAAGGGTCTACTTTTATTTGTGTAAACTCACAATAACAAGAAACCGTTGTGCTTTTGTAAAATAAAGAAAATGAACCAGAGTGCAGAATAAGCTATTCCGCCCCCCAGTATATATTTAAGTTATTTTTATATAATTGTGCAATTAATCGACTAACGGCTTAAATGAATGACGTCGACTAGATAAAATATTTTAGTCGGGGGTAGCCCTAAACAAAAAAAACAGTAAACTACAAAAAACATAGGACTTTCATACATGCATTTATTAGGCAATCATCACCTATAACCATTTACAGTTATGGCCCCAGAAATGCCTGCAATGTAATTTGTCCATGACTGTCAAGCTGAAGTGTCATTTATCTGACTCTATTAGTTAGCTAATAAGTAACGTGAGGTTAGGGCAGAAAATGATGATTAAATGATTATTTTACTACTTTTATTATTATTATTATTATTATTATTATTTTATTTTAGTACTGACTTAGTATAATTATGGTAGTTTTGACATCCCTACTTTGGACGTTTTTAAAGTTATGCTTATATTGTACCATACAATTGTAATACATATGCAGAGCCAAATAAATTTTGGTTTAATATAAAATTCGCTTTAAACAGTGCTAAAACGTGTAAGTAAATTGGGCTTTGTTTTGTTTTTGTTTTTTACGTTACACTTGTCTTGTAGGAGGTTCAGGGCAGGTTTAACCTTTGATACTAAACCATTTAAATTCGTAGAAGGTTTAACAATTGACACCTAGTCACAAATTTCTAAGAGTTTAACTTCAACTTCAAAGTGGAGGTGTCTGGTGCTTGGCTTTCTGTAATGTGTAATGCCTATAACACTAAATATGCTCTTATCTGCAGTTGTCCACTCTATTGCATAATAGACGTACATTTGTTTTTGCTGCTTAACAGATGCATTTCCTTCCTTTTTCCCCTTTGCAGTCAGAGTCACTTCATCTAGTTTAAGACAAAGTGCCACAATATTTTATTAGGTTTTTATTTGTGAGGTGCAGTGTGGTATATTTGAGAAAGATTCAATGTAGTTGCTACTATGAAACTAAAAAAAGCTAAGAAATGGTATTTACAACGTTTAGCAGTATTATTTGTAGTACAGTATATACACACTACTGTTCAAAAGATTGTGACTATTCTGTCAACTATCCAGAGTGTCTTTCACGCTGACCCCAAGCCATCAGACAGTGCTTATTGTTGAGCCCTGACAAGGTAGCATTTATGTCATTTAAAATACAGCAAAAACAGTACTATTGTGAATTATTATTGCAATTAATTCAACAGTTTTCTATTTTAAAATACTTTCAAGTGTCATTTATTCCTGTTATGGTAAAGCTGAATTTTCAGCATCACTACTCCAGTCTTTAGTTTCAGATGATCCTACAGAAATCATTCTAATATGCTGATTTGGTGTTGAATTGTTGAATGCAGTTGTGCTGTTCGTGGAAACTGATATTTTTTTCAGGATTCTTTGATGAATAGAAAGTTCAAAAGAAGAGCATTTATTTGAAATAGAAATATTTTGTAACATAATGAATGTCTTTACTGTCAATTCTGAATATTTTTAGCAATTCATTTAATGTGTTCTAGCTAAAAAAAAGTATTTATTTTCTTCAAAAAAAAAGACTTTTGAACTGCAGTGTATATTTGGCCATATTTGAACTACCAGTTTACTAAATCTCACTCTCATGTCAGTGTTGCAAAAAATAAAAATTATATCTAAGACATAATGGGTGTTTACTGTCTCAGGATGTGAAAGAGGGACAAATGTTAAAGGTGCAGTGTGTAATATTGACAGCTAGTGGTTGAAATAGATACTGTAGTCCAAATTCAAAATATTGGAGAGAATTGCCTTTCCGGTCAAATACTGCACTGCAAACAGCAATAACAGCTTTAAGTTGCTAGCTGTGCGTTAAACAATTTGAATGCACTTTGTGGAGAACTCTTCGAATCAACACTGACCTGACTTCAGCTCGAATCAACACTGAACTGACTTCAACTTGAATCATCACTGAACTGACTTCAGCTCAAATCAACACTGAACTGACTTCAACTTGTATCAACACTTGAATCATCACTGAACTGATTTTAACTTAAATCAATACTTGAATCATCACTGAACCCGACTTCAGCTTGAATTAACACTGAACTGACTTCAACTTGAATCAACACTTGAATCAACACTGAACTGACTTCAGCTTGAATCAACACTGAACTGACTTCAACTTGAATCAACACTTGAATCAACACTGAACTGACTTCAGCTTGAATCAACACTGAACTGACTTCAACTTGTATCAACACTTGAATCATCACTGAACTGATTTTAACTTAAATCAATACTTGAATCATCACTGAACTGACTTCAGCTTGAATTAACACTGAACTGACTTCAACTTGAATCAACACTTGAATCAACACTGAACTGACTTCAGCTTGAATCAACACTGAACTGACTTCAGCTTGAATCAACACTGAACTGACTTCAGCTTGAATCAACACTGAACTGACTTCAGCTTGAATCAACACTGAACTGACTTCAGCTTGAATCAACACTGAACTGACTTCAGCTCAAATCAACACTGAACTGACTTCAGCTCAAATCAACACTGAACTGACTTCAGCTCAAATCAACACTGAACTGACTTCAACTTGAATCATCACTGAACTGACTTCAGCTCAAATCAACACTGAACTGACTTCAACTTGAATCAACACTTGAATCAACACTGAACTGATTTTAACTTAAATCAATACTTGAATCATCACTGAACTGACTTCAGCTTGAATTAACACTGAACTGACTTCAACTTGAATCAACACTTGAATCAACACTGAACTGATTTTAACTTAAATCAATACTTGAATCATCACTGAACTGACTTCAGCTTGAATTAACACTGAACTGACTTCAGCTTGAATCAACACTGAACTGACTTCAGCTTGAATCAACACTGAACTGACTTCAACTTGAATCAACACTTGAATCAACACTGAACTGACTTCAGCTTGAATCAACACTGAACTGACTTCAGCTTGAATCAACACTGAACTGACTTCAGCTTGAATCAACACCGAACTGACTTCAGCTTGAATCAACACTGAACTGACTTTAGCTTGAATCAACACTGAACTGACTTCAACTTGAATCAACACTGAACTGACTTCAGCTTGAATCAACACTGAACTGACTTTAGCTTGAATCAACACTGAACTGACTTCAACTTGAATCAACACTGAACTGACTTCAGCTTGAATCAACACTGAACTGACTTCAACTTGAATCAACACTTGAATCAACACTGAACTGACTTCAGCTTGAATCAACACTGAACTGACTTCAGCTTGAATCAACACTGAACTGACTTCAGCTTGAATCAACACTGAACTGACTTTAGCTTGAATCAACACTGAACTGACTTCAGCTTGAATCAACACTTGAATCAACACTGAACTGACTTCAGCTTGAATCAACACTGAACTGACTTCAGCTTGAAGCAACACTGAACTGACTTCAGCTTGAATCAACACTGAACTGACTTCAGCTTGAAGCAACACTGAACTGACTTCAGCTTGAAGCAACACTTGAATCAACACTGAACTGACTTCAACTTGAATTAACCCTGAACTAACTGAACAGTAGCCGAAATGCATAATTTTCACTGTAAAGCTGCTTTGAAACAATCTGTATTGTATAAAGCGCTATATGAATAAAGGTGACTTGACTCCACATCGTGAATTAAAATTGTTTAATGCACAGCTAGCTGTGGATTATCCCTTACATATTCATTCTAGATTAAATAAAACAGGCCATGCCTCTCTCAAAAAGCCTACTAGCTATTTTCACTGAAAGAAGTAACTTCCTGTCTGTCATGTAAGAGAAGATAGTAGATGAGATATCTACTGTTTATTTTCTGTGAGTGATTCATCTCCTCATATTAGCCTATGTTGTCATCAAAAAAGTGCTTAAATGTTCAAAAGATTCTAAAGCTTCAGACACTCTTTATTAAATTAAAAAAAAAAAAAAAGATTTAGTAAAATTGGTATTGTACTATAATAAACATTAAACAGCAAATTTGCTGCAAATGCCAGTTTTTTTGTTCGAATGAGGGAAGAAATTGATGGCTAGAATGGCTTGTATCTCTCTCTTTCACATTTTGCTCTCCCAGTTTTCAGTCTCTCACATGCTCCTGTGGTGTAGACGTCACAGCTCCTTATGTTGTAACTGTGCTGATCCACTGTAGGCTCCATCAGACCTGTCTGCTCCAATCACAGTGTGTGTGTGTGTGTGTGTGTGTGTGTCAGCACGAGTATTTGTGTATTCCAACATCCTACTGGTCGTAGATGCACATTCTAATACCCATTATGGGTATCTCTTCTATGGACAGATTGCTCGACGGCATGAGTGTTTCTGAGTCTGGCGTGTTTGTTTCATGAGGATGATGCTACATCTGTGCTAATTAAGGCAAAAGATGTGCAGCTGAGCAAATGGATGCCACAAGGCACCATCACAGATGTCTGAACAGAAAAAGTGAGGAGGGCTTGATAGAACAAAATCTGACTCCACACAGAAAGTCTCCCTCATTTTCTATTTTCTCTTTTGACCTTAGACGAACCATTCATATACTGAATAGCGAAATTAATTTACACCCATACCTAACATCTGCACTTAATTTCTGGAAGTCTTTGACTCTGCTTTCACTGGCCGCTCAGAGAGCATCCCCGCTGTACTTGGCAAAAGCCAACCTTTTATTAAAGAAAAAAAGAAAAGAAAAGGAAGTAGTGTGACATCCGGTCTCTTTCAGATTTAAACTTGATATAAAGCATGTTGCTTTAATTTGTTTTGGCAGAAAGATCTACAGAAAAGTGAGTGTTTCCTGATTTAAAAAGCTTTTTTTTTTTAATTTTTTTTTTGGAGGAGGAGGGGTTTAGGAGACTTTAAATAAGTACTTGACTATACTCCATGCCAATAAAGTGTTTCACAGCTTGATTTGGTATGATTTGAAAAACTTGTGCTTCCCACTGAAGCGTTATAAGATTTTATTTTATTTTTAGCAACTTAAAGATGTTACGTTGATTTATTTTCCTTGCACTAATCTGAATAAATCAGATTTTGTGATAGCAAATACACAATACACAGTGTATTTTTTTCTTTCAGTAATTTTAGTTTAATTTTATCTTGCTCTCCTTTTTGTTGCTATCCAAGTGCTTGCAAGCTGTTTCACATTGAGCTGCATAGGTCTTAAACCTTGTGTTGTCATTTGACAGCAGATTGCTATCAACCTTGAAAGTCCTTGAAAATGTCGATGAAGCTGCAGTTTTTTGCACATACAGTCAATAATCCTGTTCACCTTTAGTTTACTTTACTTAAGTCAGTTGAGATCAGTCAGTTGAGAGTGTCCTCTGTCTCAGAGTCCCCCTTTTGTGTTGTATTTCCCTTGGTTCCCCTCTCATTTCTGCTTTTTGCACACAGTCAAGTACCGAACCAAGTCCCCCGTGACAAAGTCGACCATCTCTATGGTAACGGTGTGCACTGTTAGTGTTCCTATGACACCTGAGCAGCTCCGTGGCCTTTAACGCGGGAAAATGGGACAGTGATTTGGTCATCTGGGGTTTCTCTAGTGCTGGCCAAGAGAATCAAAGATCCAAGAAATTCCAAAGCAGACAGATTTTTCCATCTCTTGCCTTTGTCTTCATGCTATTCTCAGAATGATTTAGGCATTTTTGTCAGATGTTATACACGTTTTTATATTTATACACTTTACTTTTACATCTGCACATAAACGTATCACTCATCACATTTTTTGATCTGCTCTTGGAAGTGACATTCCCTTTTATAGCCGGAGAACATCCATCTGTGTTCAAGATGCGTAATGTGTTTACGAAGGCGAGAATGTCCAATCTCAAAAGTGGTATATTGTTTTATCCTAATCAAGAAAGCCGAATCCTTGTATAAACATTCAATTAGAGGCGACGGGGAATCCAGACACTGCAATTAAAAACCAGAGAAGACCGTTTTCAGCTGCACAACAGTCTAAAGAAAAGGAAAGAAAGCTAAACAACTCTTCCAGAAGCCAGTGAATGAAAAATGCTGAGCTTGTAGCAGTGACTTTCAGGCTGAAACCCAATTTACATGCTTAAACTAATTACTGAAAGAAGATACTGTTCTGCCATTTTAAAGTACATCGTTTTAAGATTTAATAAGCTAAAATGTCAGTATTTGGATGATATGACATCATAAGATTGTTTCCAAAGTATATAATGTAATTGATAACGGCAATTCAGAATTGGAAATTGGGATCATACTTAAAAACGGGTTTTGTGTGTTTTTTTTCCCCTTAGCTCATGCAAAAATGCATAGATTTTGTTATTTTAAAATGTGAGACTATGCTATAGATGTGGGGGAAAGGTGTCTGTTAGTATTCTAAACCAGCATGAAAACACCCACTAGACCCTTACGGAGAGAGTAAGCCACCTGGGATTCAGTCAAATCAGCAGTTCCTAGTCACACGGCGTGCTGTTTTTGTACAACACTTTCTGTTTTTGGTTTTCTATTTTAAGTGTTGTGTTTTCAGTAAATTCAGTAAAATTCCGTTGAGTTCTTAAAAAGACGACTACGATGACATTTTCCCTTGAACTTTGTGTTTGTTGTCATGTTAAAGTCTTCACGTCTCCTTGTTGTGTGTAAAGTCAATGTAATCTCATTCAGGTTTCAGTTGTAAAATCCCATATGGGAAGCGCATAAACAATTCTATAAGTTTTGAAAAGTGTACAAGTTTTATATACATCGATGAGCCCAAAACATTATGACCACCTGCCTAATATGCTGTTGGTCCTCTCTGCCAAAACAGTGCCAACCTGCCGAGGCATGGACTCTACAAGACCCCTGAAGGTGTCCTGTGGTCTCTGGCATGAAGATGTTAGCAACAGATCCTTCAAATCCTGTAGGTTGTGAGGTGCTCAATTGGATTGAGATCTGGGGAATTTGGAGGCCAGAGCAACACCTTCAACTCTTCGTCATGTTCCTCAAACCATTCCTAAACAATGTGTGCATTGTGGCAGGGTGTGTTATCCTGCTGAAAAAGGCCACTTCCACCAGGGAACACCATTGTCATGAAGAGGTGTACGTGGTCTGCAACAATGTTTATGTAGGTCAAATTTACGTCCATGTGAATGGCCAGACCCTGGGTTTCCCAGCAGAACATTGCCCAGAGCGTCACACTCTCTCCAGTGGCTTATTGTCATCCCACAGAACATCCTGGTGCCATTACATTCCCAGGTTAACGGTACACACGTACACTGCCATATGTGTGATGTAAAAGACCAGGTGATCTTCTTCCACAGCTCCAAGGTCCAGTTCTGATGCTAGCATGCCCATTGTAGGGGCTTTCGATGGTGGACCGGGGTCATCATAGGCACTCCGATTGGTCTGCGGCTACGCAGCCCCATACGCAGCAGATTGTCATGCACTGTGTGTTGTGACACATTCCTCCCATAACCATCATTACAATTTCGTGAGACTTGAGCAACAGTAGTCCTTCTGTTGGCTCGGACCAGATGGGATGGCCTTTATTGCCTTCATGCATCGATGAGCCTTGGGCGCCCAACACTCTGTCCCTCTCTGTTGTGGTTTGTCCCTCCTTCTGACCACTTTTGGTAAATTCTCACCTCTGCCGTCCGGGAGCAACCCACAAGCCCTGTCGTTTCAGAGATACTCTGACCCAGTCGTTTTGCCCTTGCCAAAGTCTCTCAGGTCTTTACTCCTGCCCATTTCTGCTGCATTCAACACAATGACTACAAGAACTGATTGTTCACTAATCATCTAATCTACTCAGAACTTGACGTGTCGATTGTTAGGAAATTATCAGCATTTTTCGCTTCACCTGTGAGTGGTCATAATGTTTTGGCTCATTAGTAGTTAATAAATGAATAGCTGTACAAAATTCAAAGTAATATTGAAGTTCGAATGTGTGTTTTCTCCTATAATTGCACAGTGAAAGCACAATTTTCCCTTACATATTTCTTTCTTCATAATAGCTTAATGATATTTGCATGATAATGATATTCTATTAAATTAACCACTTTTACAGTATATGATTTTAAAGAAAAATGTGTTCAGATCTACTATTTCAATCATATCCATCTTGTAAGATTCTTACACAACTCTTTCATATGGGATAGGGACTCAATGTGCATCTGACCTATTGTTCGATTTAGTCACTCATTGTGTGTTTAATTGTTCCTGTTTGGTAAGCTAATGAGTTTTACTGTGCTAATCCTTAATTCTTTAATGGCTTCCTTTCTTTGTCTCCCTCTGGTTTCCTGACCATTTTTCCAACTTTACCTCACCCAGACCTATTGCTCTTAGTGTTAGCTGAGTTGGATGAGGAAATGCAGATGCTATTCTCAAAAATCTACAAAATCAGTGCAAATTATTTGTATTTTTTGCATGTGTAATCTGATCATCATCCCATATTGTACAAAAATACAATATTTCATACTTATAGCAGCACATTGTTATCTAGGTTGGGTACATAAATTGATTACATTGTACTGCAGTTTTGTATGGTATTTAAGATTACAGCGCTGTGTGTGTGTGTGTGAAATAAATATATATATATATATATATCAAAACCTTTCATCAAAGTTGTCCTAAAACCTTCTTCTTAGGACAACTTTGAACTTTTTTTAGGCCCTAAACCTTCTAGCTTATCTCCTTGGGAATTATTTTCCTAATGCCAAAACATGACAGATTTATTACTTCATTATTTAATTGCCTTACCAGCAAAAGGTAAGTTTTATAGTACAAGATGAGAAAACAAAATTGATCAATCTTGTAAAAATAGGAATCTACTGTTTAATATATGTATTTAATCTTTATCTTTCCTAGTTTTTGATAGTGTAAACTTTTAATTTTCATTTTCAAAATTGTTGTCTTATGTGTTTTTGTCTCTTTTTTTCCCCCCCGTTAGCGATCCATATGTCAAACTCTCCCTATATGTCGCTGATGAAAACCGAGAGCTTGCCTTAGTACAAACGAAAACCATCAAAAAGGTGAGTTTTAGTTGCACTCAGCAGCTGTGACATTTAGGTTTTAGTTTAATGTTTCTGAGAGATTTTAGGATGACTGAATGAGCTAAAAGCACTCAAAGTAATGAAGTGATGAGAGAAACAGGCGATTGTTCAAGATTTTAAAACCACTACCACTAGGAGGAGTACTTCCATAAACCGGTGGCAGTATTGCATGGGCTTTCATAGTTTTATCAGGCCTTGAATAATATGATACAACAGTATAATTTTAAGAATTCAGGACCATATGAATGTATGCAAACTACTCAAAATGAGATAACATTTTATTTGTGCTGTTATACTGTGAACTGGGGAAGAAAATATGCTTAATTGTCATGGAAACAATGTCAGTCTTTATGGGTTTTAAAATAAGCTTAATTTTCTTTATGTAAAACATACTTATCTTATTTCTTTCTGTTGATTGTGAGGTAAATTATTACCCAGGCATGTTACTGACAGGTTTCATGACATTCGCTGTCATAAAGTGCTTGTTGAGGAGGGTCAGAGATAATGGAGGAAATTTGTGTATGTACAGTGACGGTAATGGAGTACTAATTTATACTCCCCTGTTTATCGGTTTGTCCTTGGAATGCACACACAAGGAAATAAACAACGATGCCCAGAGAAGTCACTTACGATAACGTCACCAGAAATTAGCAATTGAAATGAGCCTTGGTGTAACATTCACAGACCTCTTTAAAGCAAAGTGCATGCTTTGTTTTGATGCAGATGTCTTATAAGCTGTGCAGTGCATTTGGTTGACTAACAGATAATGTGTTTTTAAGGGACGAATAAAATAGTTTTGATGAATATTGTTCTTTAGAAAATTTATTTTACAAATTTTGGCATGGTGAATCTTAAGGGGAAAAAAAATGTCCAGATTACATTTCACCCCAAAATCAAAAGAAATAAATATGACTTTGTTTAAAGGCAACAATAGATCAAATGTCTGTTGTTTAGTGATGCTTATTACTTTAATACAATTATAATTTTATTTAAATCAGCTTAATTTTACTTTACAATAAGTTTACATTTGTTAACATTAGTTAACAAGAACTAAAAATGAAAAATACCTCTAAAGCATTTATTAATCTTAATGTTAATTTCAACATATATTAATACATTATTAAAATCAAAAGTTGTATCTGTTAATATTATTTTATTATTAATTTATCCTGCATTAACATGAACTAACAATGAACTAACTAATGTTAACAAAGATTAATAAATACTTTAACAAATGTATTGCTCAATGCTAGTTAATGTTAGTTAATGCTTTATGATGATGATGATGATGATGATATGAGAATTGGGGGGGGAAATAATTAATTATCATTTATTTATTAAAAATGTCATTAAAATAATGTCAATAAAAAATAGGCTTAACTTTCTTTAAGCAAAATCAAATTTCTTTCTTTAGATTTTTGGGTGAAATATCTCACAGACATGTTCTTGACAGGTTTCTTTTAGACCACTGGATGAAAATTAAGAGTTTGGTCTTAGGCAGGCGATAAATCGACTTGGCAAGTCAGTCAGCATTTGGGTCCATTCAGTTCCATTAAGTCATTAATCAGAAAGTCCTTACTCCGGAGTCTCCTGTGCTGTGACTTGCAGACTTTTCAGGTTATTAATAGCTGACAATGCACCGCTGTGTGGAACTTAAGCCTCTTCGTTCCTCAGGACTCAGTGTTGACGGATGCTTTAGGCATCCTGCTTTGATAGACTAGTCTGGGAACTCAATGGCCTGTGGCACATAACAGCAGAACATCTTTTCTCATTGAACAAAGATGTATGTTTGTGACCAAATTTAATTTTAAAGTGTAAATATTAGGGATGCACCGATACCAGTATCGGTATCGGGCCCAATACCATGCTCGTGTACATGTACTCGTACTCGTAAAAATACCCCCGATACCAAAGACTGATACCTTGCGTGACGTAACTGACAGAATTTTCGGTGCACAGAGACACCGGCGGCAGCAGCAGAAACAATGTCAGCCTCAGGGGTGTGGAAATACTTCAAAATTAATGATGACAACACACACATTGCGAACTGCATGCTTTCAATCACAATTCGTTATCGATTAGTGAAGGCGGGATAGGCGGAATCGCACTGAATGACACAGACCAGAAGCGCTCTCTCTCGCATGCCAGCTCTCTTTCTTGCGCACGATCCCAGTTCTTTCTGATAGCGTGCGATCAGTTATCCTTGTGCCTGAATGGTCAAATGCACTCATAGTTGTCCATCGTGTGGATTATCTCACGTAAAAACAGTTGGTTATGGCTTAAGTCGACGTAAACATTTGGGTGAAAACAGGATATGTGTCAGTATCCATGGATTCGGTCTTAAAGGGACCGTAGCCTACATTTGTCATTAATGTTAATAAAACAACAAAATATGTTAAATAAATGTATACATGGTAAATAAATAAATTTCTTTTTATATAAAAACAAATATGTATATTGGTAATTATGCCCTTTGAAGGTTATTGGACACTGTGAAATTTTTGTTCTTTAAGTTTGTGATAAGCACATAAAAATTATTACTTTTTCATTAGAGTAATAATAAAGAAGCTGTCCTACATTCATTAGTCTCACTGTGTTGTGCTTGGAAAACTGCAACATCACCAAAAAAAAAAAAAAAGAAGAGAAGAGAGAGAAATTAATAAATGTATAGGCGTTGGTATCGGCGAGTACCAGAAAAAAAGTATCGGTACTCGTACTCGGTCCTTAAAAAAAAAAGGTATCGGTGCATCCCTAGTAAATATACCAATTATGAAAAATTGAGGTTATACAATTTTACCTGAATGTAATTTGTATTAATCAAACATGTCTGGAAAACAAACATTAAATCAAATCCAAAATGTGGCTGAAAGAAAAAAAAAATAGTGATTTGACACTAAATGTACTGTATGTAAAATAGAGTTTTAGGAGGCATGCTCATTATTGAAAACTTTATTTTTTCCCCCTTATTTAGTTAGGTGCTTTGAGTTTACATCAGCATAGCTGGTGTGATCGCCGTTTAAACTATTTTTAACTACAAAACTAGGTTTACAATAGGCAATTACCTATTGAAAACTTTTAGACAAAGATAGATTAGAGTGAATTTGAGTTTCAGGCTATGACGAGATTAGTCTGTTAGTCAGGAAGTGACAACTGACTGCATAACCTTCAACAGACGTGGAGATGGATTGACTAGAGGCTGTTTGGCCAAGAATAAGAGGAAGTCAGCCTTGTCTAGGTTAAGCTTAAGGTGATGATTGGTTATCTATTCTGGAACGTGAGAGATGCAGACTATGAAGAAAGTGGAAATGGAGGGAGATTATAGGATCTAGAACTGAGTGTTGTCGGCATAACTGCTAAGAGAAACCATGTGGTTTGATAACAGAGCCACAGATAATGTCATCGGCCTGAATACAGAGCCCTGTGGGACTAGTAGTTGTGGGAACTGTAGAAAATGTAGAAAATGAACCTCTAGTTGACTTGATTTGGTTGTATTGCCAAGTAAGATAAAAACCAGGCAATCAGTTGACTGTCAGACACAGTCAGGAAGAATCAAATCGGAAGAGAGAGAATGCCCTGGTGATTTAGTCACTGCAAGGAGAGAGGATTTCAGTTAACCAGCATGACTTGCTGACTTTTACAATAAAAGAGACGTAAGATAATGAATCAGAGTTGGCGGGCTTATGTTGCTGACAATGAAAGACTGTTTGTTTCAGTGAGTCGATTCAAAACTCTAATGATTTGTTTAGTCATCACTCAAATATTCTAGGATGTCTCCTTGTGAACGTTTCGTATATTAAAAATGTTTTACTTAAAAATAAATGTAGTTAAATCGTAGTGTTGACTGTTTACTGTTATATTGATGCATATCAATAAAAAGTTTGTAAGAGAGAAACATGTAAGAGCATACTTTTTAGCCAGAGCTTCATTACTTTGTGTTCTTCCTGTATAATTTACACCTGGGTGTATTTCTACGCTTTAATAACCCAAAGTATTTTTACAAGCTTTGACACATGGATCACAGACCAATAAAACAGACGTATTTACAGCATCCTGCAAGTTTGTGTGTATGAATCATATCTGTTTACACGTATATGTATGTTTATGACCCGCCAATCAATGAGTTCTTGTGCAAATGTCATCTTAATTAAACTTTAAGTTTAAGACCACATTGAAAATAGAGAGAGATTTGAGAATCTGAGATCCCGGAAATAATAAGTAGTATTAGGATTGTTAATAACTGTAAAATGAATTTAAAATAGAAGTATTCAGTTGTCTCTATTCCTTATGCCTACATTTACGTTAAATCAATTAAGGTATTCCTCTAGGGACATTTAAATTAAACTGTCAATCAGTCTTCCATGTTGACTTAATGATTAAGTTCTTCTTCCACTTTACAAGGATCAATACCAGTCAAGGGCCGGTTCTCTCTCGCTTTCTCTCTCGCTTTCTCTCTCGCTTTCTCTCTCGCTTTCTCTCTCTCTCTCTCTCTCTCTCTCTCTCTCTCTCTCTCTCTCTCTCTCTCTCTCTCTCTCTCTCTCTCTCTCTCTCTCTCTCTCTCCTTCCCTCTCCCTCCCTCCCTCCTTCTATTTATCTTTCTCTGTAAGCGACCATAAAATATTTTATTCAGGAATAGTAAATATTAGCCAAGGTCTCCTGTTCTAAATTTCCTTTGTGTTGTAAATCTCATCAAGATAATGGCATACTTGTCACTGCTGTTAAATAACTAAATGAAATGATCCACTCCACATTCTTCAACATAACCATGATTTTTTTAGGTACTAACTTTCTGACTTAAATTTTTTACCAAACTGGTATCACGATTCAGAATTGAACTGAGAATGTCTTTTAAATTTCAGTTCAATTCCTGCATTTGAATTGAATTTAAAAGTATTAAACAGGATGTAGATTTGTAATGTGCTTTACAGTAGAATTAAATGTGAAATTCATTTAACTGATGTAGTTTTTTTTAAAACATTTTTTGTTGTACTTTTTGACATTAGCATTTCCAGAAATATTATATATTAATAATCAATACTAAATTATTATCATTTCTGTTATTACATTTTTAAAATACATTATATATATACAAAGTATCAGTGCTTCATTTCCCAGAAATAAATCAGAATCACAGAAATTGTTGACGCATAAATGAACATGTTTTTCTTTTTCAGACTCTCAATCCCAAATGGAATGAGGAATTCTATTTCAGAGTAAGTTGCTTTTTGTTTTGTTTTTTCTTTCTTTTTTTTTTTTTTGGTTGTCCCGCATAAGCCAAACCTGGTTCATCTAATTCATAAATTCACCTTCTGTGAAAACTAGAAAAAGTTTTGTACTGGAAGGCACCCTATTATAATTTTTATCTGCAATTGAATTTATTGAATCTTGACTCTGCCCAGTGCTATCAAGAAATCAGTGCTTTGTAATATATCTCGTAATGCACATCTGTTATTATACCTCATCTTTCGGCACCTCTACGATTGTAATAATCTATTATTAGAGGCAGCACATAAGTGTGTGACGTCGATGGCCGGTAATGTTGCTTGTACGTAAAACGATCTGAAGAGCTGCTTCATTTGGAAGTCCATTCACACAGACGTGATTTATAGGTGCTATTCTAAGCCCACAATAATGACCCCCCCCCCCCCCCCCCCCCCATTCATTAGAATACTTTACTCACATTTGCACCAGAACCAGGTTTGGCACTCCTGAATCTCACAAAACATGTCCGCCAATGAAATGGTTTTATATCTACATAGCAAATGCCTGCTTTAGATGGTTAGGTATCTTGCATGGGACTGAGAAATGTGTGGGTTTTTTTTTTTATTAGCCATTCTGTTTTCGGTTTATTAATTGAATTTCTTTGACAATGTTACACAAAAACATTGAATAACTTTGCATTCTCTCTTCTGTCATGTCTGCAGGTCTGCCCACAAAACCACAGGCTTCTTTTTGAGGTGTTTGATGAAAACCGCCTGGTAAGAATCACCTCCACCTGACAGTATCATGTCAGTCAGAATTGTAGCAGGCATATGACATTACTAGTCATAGGCGTAATTTGTGGGTGGGACGGGTGGCACATGTCCCCACCACTTTTTGCCAGGGTTGATATTGTCCCCACCACTTTTTGAAACATCTCGCAGCACAGATGTATACTAATACAAAAGAAACATCTCTAGTTTATTAACAATTCATTCATTTGTGTTAAATAATAGGCGATCTAATGCTGGGATGTGTCGTTTTTTGAAATCACGTTGAGTGCTCGTTGCCGCTGTTATCAGTGGCGCAACAGTTTTCTCTTTGCGCTCGTGTACAGTGCGCAGTCTTCACACGGACGAGCGCTTCAGTCTATCGATGTTGCGGCTGCAGACTCTATTCGTTCCGGTGAAATCACAAACAAAATGCACATAAACGTGTCTCTGCTCTTGATAAACAATCACTGATGAACATCTTTGGTTTTAATGAAAAAAAAATAAAAATAAATAACACGAGGGCGGATTAGAACTGAGAACCTCTGGCATGCGGAACAAAAGTTCTACCTCTAGTCCATCAGGACAATCTAATGCTAGATGCGGATTTACGTATTTACTGACTAATGTAAATATTTTCGAGACTAACTATATATTGTATTATAGTAGATGTAAGGACAAAACTATCATATTAAACATGAGGTCTATGTCAATAAATTTTGTGCATTTATTATTATAATGATACACACACATTTCCGACACACACATTCCTGTCCCACCCACTTTTTAAAACAAAGTTACGCCACTGTTACTAGTCCTATTTTTGTTATGTTTAATCACTAATGGCAGCATGATCGCTCCTTCTCTTAAATGTGTGATATATTGGGACCTAGTGGTGTGATTCAGTAATTTGTTACCACTTTTTAGCTCTGCTCCAAAATCTAGTGAATTGCCTAATTTCTACATTACTGACTACAAAGTTTTTGATAATCGAGTCACAACTTCTACAATGAATGTATGCAAATTTAAATCTGATTTAGATGTAGTAATGTCTAGCAATGTGAATTCAGGACTAAATTCACCAGTAAAATAAGATTTTGAAATGCTTATGACAGATGTCATTGTCTTCAAATCACCGATTGGCTGCCGAATGGCATTTTTTAAATGTATTTATTTATTTATTTATTTTAAAGTTGAGCATTTCTTTTGACAACTTTTTGACATTCTCACTGCTTGCTCCTCTATGCTTTCAATGCCACAATCCCCCACGCAAGTTTTGAGAATAGAAAACACTCGCTTATGTCGCCAGTGTACCTGTACTAAAATCGTCATAGTACATTGAAAATGACTTATTTGGTACGCCTTACATTGGCAGCAACTCGCGCAAATAGCGCAGAAGACTTCCAATAGATTCCAATAGAGTTGGATGCTAGAATGTTGCTAAGCTAAAAACACAATACTTTAAAATTACATGACAATCACAAATAGTTAAAATAGAAGATTAAATCAAGCCATTTTTAACATTATCTTTTCATATTGAATGTAATATAACTGTATTTATAATCAATTTCTTTTGACTTTTCAGTGAATGAAACAGTGCTGCCTTAGCCTTTAGTGACTAAAGAAGGCAACATAATGTTGCAGCCTACCTTTTGAGAGCCTTGAGCACCTGTGATGCCTTAAAATGCCAATTTATGCAGTCTAGGTAGGCAGCTCACTGGGGTTTGGAAAAGAGCTTGTGTGTTCTCTGGTGTTCCAGTTTTCACTTTTTCTCCTAATAACAAAAAATTTAGTCTGAAAATAGCTTGCACCTCTCAAATGTTCCTCTGAAACAATCATTAGAACGGTCTAAAAAATGACTGCAGAGAAGTTGTTTTTTTATCATTTTGTGGCACAGAAAATCTTGGAGCTTTAGTTGTTTGACCTGCACTGAAAGATACATCAATTAATATTGTATCTATTAATTGTGTGACAAAAGAAATTCCACTGTTATGCAACTGTTGTCAGTGCTAAACCATTCATTAGTGTCCCCATAGCAACGATACTCAGTTGCTTTGCTTGGTATGCAGTTACCTACATTTTGCTCTTGTACAAAACCACTTTTTTTTCTAATGGGAAGATAATGTGAAAAAAGAACCAGTTTAGTGTTAAACAAACATTTCTTGTTCTAGAAACATTTTTTTTTTGTCATGCTGGTTGAAAGTCTCTTCATATCCTTATAGCAATCACTAAGTTAAGTGGTCTAAATGTATTTAGATGTGTATATATCGTCTGTGGAAGGCATAGGACCATAAAATGTTTGTCCAGTTCAATGATATGATGTCCTACCTGCCTGTCAACGTATGTATTTTCATATCTCCACACACCCTGCTTGTGCAGACTTCACGTCATCAGCCCATTTCATGCTATGCAGAGTACAGGCAGACGTCAGTCACGAGCACCACAGACAAAACAGCAGTCATATTTTACAGTACCTCCTGAACCAAAACAATGAGCTTATGCTGCTTCCACGCCATAACTACTGTAATTTGGAAGAGATGGAAACCCGTGGTTTTACACTTGGAGGGGTTCGTGAATTATATTTTTGTTTCAATGTCAAAACTATCAACACCAAAATTAATCTGCAGCAGTCAGGTGGTACAGGTCATTGCTCTTTAAGTTGTTTATGTTCGATATTATTGTAATGTTATGTGCTTTGAGACATGAGGTAATTTAACGCCGTCTTTCGTGACGCTTTTGTTTGCTACCTGCTGTACATGTGTTTTGAAGGAGGTGTGGCTTTGGAGATGCTTTGAAGGGAGGGTGGGATCTCATGCTTTCAAAGCTAGCTCACTATTGCTAGCCTCTCCAAAAACTGCCTACCCTACCTTTAATTTTAAAAATCCAATTGACCACAGTTTTTCTCTAGGAACATTTTTGTGCCAATTCTTCACAAAGATTGTTGTATTGTCTGAATTTATCATAATCTCTCAAAACATGGTCTATACTAATTGTTAATGGATTGTAAATTACAGTCATGTACTGTACATGTAACAAACAAAGTAGATTTAAATCATTTAAAAAAAAAAGTAAAATCTTTTGTTGTGCTTTAAAATACACTTATTTTTGATGCGCTGAGTAATGTACTAAAGCACATGTAAGGTCTTTGATTATAATTTTAACTGTAGTGTATCATTTTGATTTTTTTCATTTTGATTACAACAACTTCATCATTACAAATGTGTAACTACAAATTTATTTAAATATATGACATACAAGTTTCAGTGAAATATATTTTAGGCATTTTGCGCTGTTTACAGTGCAGCTGCATCTTTTAAACCAGTGATTCTCAACTGGTGGGTTGCAGCCCACAAATGGGTCACAATAAGGTTGGAAACAGCAAGTGAAAAAATGCTAAAAGCAAATAAAAAGGCTTATTAAAGGGTTAGTTCACCCAAAAATGAAAATTCTGTCATTTATTACTCACCCTCATGTCGTTCCACACCCGTAAGACCTTCGTTAATCTTCGGAACATAAATTAAGATATTTTTGTTGAAATCCGATGGCTCAGTGAGGCCTCCATAGCCAGCAATGACATTTCGTCTCTCAAAATCCATTAATGTACTAAAAACATATTTAAATCAGTTCATGTGAGTACAGTGGTTCAATATCAATATTATAAAGTGACGAGAATATTTTTGGTGAGCCAAAAAAAAACAAAATAATGACTTATATAGTGATGGCCGATTTCAAAATACTGCTTCAGGAGGCTTCGGAGCGTTATGAATCAGCATTATGAAATCGGCCATCACGGGTGTGGAACGGCATGAGGGTGAGTAATAAATGACATTAAATTCATTTTTGGGTGAACTAACCCTTTAACTTGCATGTTAACTTAACATGGACTGTTTTGGTATTGTAATGATGTCCAGTGTAGAATCTGAGGCCTAAAGCAAAACCATTTGAGAACCACTGAGTGCATTTTATAGCTCTGGATCTGAAGTACAGCTGATGACTGTCAGTTAATGCCAGTAAGTATAGTGTTTGGTTTGTGACTAGGCAGTGGGATTGTTGTCTGTGCTAACTCTGTGATGGATGTGTTGTGTGTGCGCATGAGTTGTTGCAGTCTGCAGGGAAAAGGTTGTTGTTTCTCCTGTGTGATGGGTTTTGGCTGAGTTTCAGTGCAGAGCTGAGCAGAATCTGAGCGTCTTCCTTATATGTCTGAAGGAGCACATGGATGGTGTCCCACTGACTGAACACAGATTTAATGAATGATTTTCATGCTTTCTCATGTACGTTCTCTCTCTGTCTATTTCAACTGCTCTGTTATCTCTTTATTTTCTTCCCTGTCTTCTCATCAGTAACCCTGTATTTCTTTGCTGTTGTTTTCCCAGTTTCTCATTTTCTTACCCTCTCTCCTGCTTTTTCAGTGAGGGTGGCTCTGTCATTCCGCTTTCTTTTGTGCAAAGCATTTTGTATCTTCAAACCGTTTAACAGCTAGCTGTAATGAGCTCTCAGCATGGTGGTTCCCAAGTTCCAGTTTCAATCGGTTCATATTTTCCTGTGGTCCGAGCAAGACAGTTGAGATAATGGCTTCTTTTTATAGTTAAGATGTAGATCAATTGGTTGTTCACATCAATTTATAGCAATTTTTGTAGATTTTTTTTTTTTTTTTTTTTTTTTTTTTTTAAGGACATTTTTCTTCCTTACGCAAACCGCTGTCATGGAGACACATAACCATCCCAGAGTCGTGTGGGTGAGCGAATGTGCTTCTTGAAAACAGGCCAGTTCAAATCACCCATTTTGCATCATTCAGCCAAATGTTTGCTGTTTAGGCTTATGTAATGTTTCAGTTTTTAAAAAATGTTTTTTATATTAGCTAAGTAAATACTATGGAAAGTCATTGTATGTGTAGGTAGCACTTTAGAAGCCCTCTGTTGTAATTCCCAGAATGCTTGGTGCTGTGAAACTAATGCTTACGCCACAGTGTCTCCGTTCTTTGTTCACAGCTCAGCCACTGCAGGGCATGTGTGCCCTCCAAAACAATAGCCCCTTTAGAGAGCGCCCACTCATTCACAATCAAGGCCTTTCTTTCAGTCAGAGTCTGTCTCGCTCACTCCATCCAATAAGATGCTGCACTGACTTCATGTTTTATGTTGGGCTGGTGTTGCTGCACAGACACACTCTAAAGGGTGTTTACATCAGTATTATGATTTCTGTATAGCGGACGATAAAACAAGTGAAAAAATTCCAGAGACTTCAGAATATCATAGACTTAAAGGTTGGCTGTTTTGCTAAGCAACTTTTTACTAAAGTTTTGCTTGGGTGAAGCGCAACTCACATTTTCCTCACAAAATTTAACAATGTTACTTATTGTTTGGCTAATTTTTCATTATTGTTAATTGTCTAATTTGAATTACATAGATGCTGTTGGCCTATATTCCATTCCAAATTGATTGATATTTGCATATCTGTTAGCGGAGGGTTCTGAACACTGATCTAAAGATTCAGATTTTTTTTTTTTGGATTGTGTTTGTGGTGCAAAAGCAAATGCCAGCATGAAAACTTTTTTTTTTTTTTTTTTTTTTTTTTTTTTTTTTACCCCAAACAGATTTTATGAAGCATTTAGCACAAGCTTGTGGCTTATATAAATTTAAATATGACTGTCAGTAGTTAGTGATTGAGCATATTTACAGAAATTCCAGAAAAGAAAAAACACATTTTATAATTATTTTGTTTTCCAGATTACCCACAATTTAAGACGGTTTTTAAGCTGTAAAAAGTAAAGTAAATTGCTTTTTTTTCTTTTGTTTTAGAAGTGTTCATGATTGTAGATTTATTCCCCCTCTATTTTTAATGAAATGGCCCCTGGGCTGCATCCTGAATCATTGTCACTGTGTTGAAAGAGAGTGACTGTCTTGTGGTTTAAAACTTCCCTTTGAGTATTTTTTTTTTAATGCAGATGGAACATTTCAGCTATGCCAGCCCTTAAGAAGCTTGATGGGAAATATTGCATGTCTATACAGAGGCCCCAACATAAAAAGCTCTAGTATTTCTCCAGCAAATGTACATTTCTTTGGTATTTCTTAGAGAATGTCTGTAATGATAGTGGCAAACCTCTAATACTATCTTCTGTTTACCCATATAGGACTGATTGATGAGGTATTGTGTGCCTTGTTTTTGTGTTTGATAATTTTTGGGAGTAGGGATAAATTCTTTTACCAGCTTCAGATGTGGGTCACACCATGTCCTAACTTGGCTTGGCCCAGTGTGCCCTGTGTGTGGGATGAGCACAAAGAATTGTGAGCTTGTGGAGAGTGTTTCCTGAGTCAGCTGTGATCCCTCTCTTTCTCATTCCACCCCCGGCGGTCTAGTTCCTTCTGACAGATCAGTAGCAGCTGAGAGAGTTCTGTTTGGGTCTAACTGGGAACTGGGGGTGGGTTCCATCTGGATCATGTGACTTTGGCTCCCCTACCCTCACCTTTGCTTGCAAGAGCACCAGGCGTCCTTATCCAATCACGCCTGGAATGCAGCTTGCCACTTGGGCTATTTCTGCTGTCTGTCGCTATCGAACTGCAGCTCGAACACTTTGACACATGGGATGTTTTTTTTTTTCTTTTTCCCGTCTCCCGTTCTTTCCAGATCCCTCTCTCTCTCTGCCTGAAGCTTGTGGGTTGAACTTTTAAGCTCCCTGGCAGCGCTTCACTGGTAGCTGTGAAACGAAACGCAGCCTCTGTCTGTGAGTAAGGGAAAGAGAGAGAAAGAAAGGAAAGAGGGTGGATGAGCAAGACAGAGAGGGAGAGCAAAAAGGGGATCAGACACACTGAACAGTGGGTGAGACAGATCCAGGAAGAGCTGGTCAGAGACAGATCAAGGAGGACAGGAGAATGTCTCACCGGCTTCGGTTATATTTTGGATCTGGACGCAGTAACACTGCACCAGAATTGGAGGAGCTGAATGGGACCGTGGAAGACAGAGATGAGAGAGGCTACAGTGGCGCAGGGGCCATGATGTTCCATGCGCAGCCGCGAAACGGAGGACTTGCTGAAATCCCAGAGTTGGGTTCAGTTGATGTTTCAGATGCCTCTCTAAAGCGAAGCTCTTCCATGTTCATCCCACAGCTCCAGGGTCAAACTGAACCACGGACGACCAAGAGCACCTCTGTCCAGATATCTCTACAACGCTCAAATGCAACTCAAGAAGATACATTGCCCTTTGATCCTCCTCCAGGGTACCCTCAGGATCCAGCTCCAGCCTACACTGAGCCTGGTGAAAGTTGGCACTTACCTCCACCTCCAGCTTACCATAGAGAAGAAACCACATACTGCCAGAATGTGGAACAAAGTCAACCAGGTACTGAGCCCATCCAACCTAAGAGGCAAGTCTTTTGTGTCCGGCCATGTGATGGACAAAATGGTTATGCTAGTTTGGGTGTACCCAATGGAAGTCCTCAAGGGATTACCATTGGAGGTTTCAGTATTCAGAGAAGATCCGCAGATGGCTCAGATGTCCAGCAGTTTAGGATCACGCCATACAGCGAGGATGGACAGAATGGCCACCGTTGGTCTGTCCAGCAAAGCTCAGACAGAGGTCCTGGCATGCAAAGACTCGTCTTCCAGCTTCAACAGGACCAAGGACGGCACCCAAGCCCTACTTCTCAGGCTGACACGAGTGATTTAGGCATCACAGGTTCTAAAGGCAGCCGCTTGGTGCGGTATCCTAGGATCCGACTTGAGAGGAGCGCTTCACAGCCGTTGCAATTCAGAGGAGCTCCTTCACGCCTCGGATCCATGCCAAACCTTCATGCCCCGATCTCAGAAATGGAGACTGAAAGTGAGATTGTTGAGAACAGAGCTCAAGGCTGCACATTCAAAATTAGGAAGGAACAGAACTCGCGACAGCCCAAGTTTAAGATCTATTTCAGCCAGGGAGGCGAGCACAGCCCCATTCTTGCACGGGATATTAGCTTTGGAAAGGCGCCTACCTGCAGCAGTCCACAGGTAATTACAGCCGAGGGTCTAAAGTTGAGCTGAATATAAAGTGCTTAATCATTTTTATGTTTGAGGCCTGCTTTATTAACAAGCCATTGTTTAGTTACCCAAAGTATGCAGTTGGGTGTAGACCTCTCAAAGTGTGTTTTAGTAGTTTGTAAGTGGCTAGAGAATGGGAAAAACAGATGAAAGAAGAGCTAGCAGGATTTTGGTCAAGGAAAGAGGAGGTGGGTTCAGCAATGACTTACCCACATTCTGGGAAGTGAAAATTCCACGAAAATGGGGGCCAGGAGCAAGACGTAACCACACTGTCTTTGCTTTCCCAACAAGTATACAAATACCTATACTCAATATGATATTCAGAAGTGGAAAATATAGAAGCTGGAAGCATTTTCAGATGTAGCTTCATTCATAGGGGCATGTCCACTTGTCTTTTTCCCCTCTCTTGAAGAGGAGCCTGTTCTATCTTTAGTCCTGTGTCAAGTGTTGTTGTTGGTTTTGAAAGCGGCCTTTCTCCTTTGGCCTGGGTCACCGTTCATCTCTTGTAACAGCTGTTCTGTGATGATTAAGGTCTAATATATAGTTACACATACTGCTTTTCTTAGTATCAGTAACTTTTTAAAACAAAGATTTTACAGCACTGTGCTAAAGTATTATTGTAGAAAAACATAGAAAATCTCCATGCGTAATAGTTATATTAAACTCAAGGCTTTGTTTTGAGTTCCTCACGTCTTAAGCATTTGCTTTTTCCAATGGTCCTCCTGGTTCTTTTTATATTTGCCTCAAGTAATTAGTTATCTTTACATGTTTCCGTTGAGTTTAGGGGATTTGAAAGCCCCTTCAGTGATTCATTCCTGCTCATGTAAGATACCAATTCATCAGAGCAGTGCTGACACTCTTTAAGTGTGTGGCATTCATCAATTTGTCACCAGCCATTACTAGTACTAAAACTAGTATTCATCATGTGCAGAACTCATACTGCATAACAGTATCTTTCTGATGGAATATGGAAATTGAGACTTCAGTTTCACAGCGATCACATTTGCAAATGGAAGGTCTGGAATCTCTGAGATGTCTACATTCTAGAACCTTCCGATTCTGCAATCAGGAAT
Source organism: Ctenopharyngodon idella (assembly GCF_019924925.1). Classification (NCBI taxonomy): domain Eukaryota; kingdom Metazoa; phylum Chordata; class Actinopteri; order Cypriniformes; family Xenocyprididae; genus Ctenopharyngodon; species Ctenopharyngodon idella. Next base: position 7,166,258 of record NC_067240.1, on the reverse strand, counting down.
GTCACACACACATACCTTCCCCAATTTCCGTGGCAGCTAACGGCAGCATATGTATTTCCAGTACCTGCTCAAAAGGCTTTACGGGAAATGAGTCAGTCAAGGAGCTAAATGTTCCACCAGCAGAGTTCATCAACTATAGTGAACTTCTCTCACACAGATCTGTTTACTTCTTGCTGTCATGACTGATCTTTTGAATGCCTCAAGCATATATTTGTGATGTACTGTATCTTATAATATTTGCTGTATTATCTCTGAAGATAAGGCTTGTAATACATCATACCTATAGAGTTCTCATTTACAAAGAATATTGACTTGTACAATACAGCTCTGTATCAATACTACTTTTTAATAAGATGCCTTGTAGAACATACCATATTCAATAGATTTCACATAACTATATCAAATTTCAGTCGTCACTTATTGCATTTGTTCCCTGTGGGGTGCATGGATTTTCCGTAGACTTGCCAGTGCTCTCAGGTTAATACTTGTGACTGTTTGCCATCTCACAAGTTTTAGCAAGCATGATGAGGGGGTGTGGGGGAAGATCACACTTAAGTCTGCTGTGGCAGCATTCTTGCAGAACTCAAGATTTAGAGCTTTAAAATGCCTGTGTGTGCTTAGAAGTAAGAGAACAATTTGAGAGAATGAAAATGAGATTTAATGAAAGAGTCAAGCTCTGTCAGCATTTTCTATTGCTGTGGTACCTTACTGTTGTGGCTTGGACAGGAACCCTGTTGCTAAATTTGTGGGGGCTACAGTCTTATTTTAGCATTTCCGAGCGTTGCGGATCATTTGTCGGATGTTTTTTCTCAGGTCTTGTTGTCCTAACCCCTGACCCTAACCTTTGCAGTCCTTAGCTACATGAACTACAGCTTACAAATTAATAGGCTCCTTTTGATCTCTTATTTGGTTTGACAAATTTCCCCTCCACTTTTTGTGTGACTCTTTTTAAACAAGGCCTCTTGGCTCAAGGCCTCCTGCTGTCTTGATTTCTGCTTGTTTCCTCTGTTTCTGCACTTTTCAGCCTTTTTAACAGCTCGAGTCATCTGCTAACTCAGCTCCGTAAAGGACGATGACTAAGCAAATATTTATTTTTAACACTCAGACCATTGTCTGAGAACAGGGTTTTCAGGGTCATAAAGACATGATATCTTAATGGTCTCAAAGTTACTGCGAAGTTAAAAGACATCAGTTAAATCATTTTTACTTCTTTAAAGCATCACTTTTATTGCAGTAGGGTAGGAAAATAGTTTCCTTAGTGACCGCAATCTTTGTCAAGACACAATGGACGCTATTCTTCTGCAATGTGACCTTTAAGACTCAACTAGCTTATTATATTTCTTAGGTCATTCCTTCATACCTTTTGGGGTTAATTAATTGCTTTATTTTGCTTCTGTTTGTGATTCACAACTTCTGTTGGTGGCTTGGTGGCTGTAACCCCATTTGACTCAGAAATACTTAACATTTAATCAGAGGAATGTCTCGGACATGGTGGGGGTTTCATTATGAATAGGGGCTTGAGAATGTATTTGTGGTCTTGTTTTTCACTCACCACCACAAATAGTGACTCATACTTAACCTTTCCACAATAAATGAGCGCTGTTGTCCGAAAGCTACACCCATTCTGCTGCTCTGATGCTGACTAACTGGGTGTCTTTTATTTTATTTTATTATTTTATCTTTATTTTATTTTATTTATATTTCTCTGCTCAGCTGTTTATCAAGAGGTTTTTTATTTTCTTTTTGGACTGTTTTTCTGTGTGCATGTAGTAGTTTGACCAGTTTTGAGATGTCGCTAAAGATCTCAGATTTAATTCCTGCTGCCGGAGTGTGTCATTGTTTGATTGTGCCATTGGTATTGGACAACGTTCTCCCAAATGTGATTCCTGTTAACTACACCCGTGTGTATTTAAATAATTTTACTGTGTAGCATTATTGTCATTTTCAATATGAAGCATATTCATGGCGATTCGTTTTTACAGATACATTCAGTGCCCTAAACTGTGCACCCCAGATTGCGAGTATGTGCGATGCTCGTCCTTGTTGTCTTAATAAGTTTATTCCACACACAGGGTCACATTGGTCTTGATCGGTTCAAGAATGGGCATTTCAACCATGGTCAGGTAATCTACTGGTCTACCCTGACTCAACTACCTGACAATCTCACAGTTTGGCTTATTGGAATTGGTGGGTGGACTGAAGGCTTGTGATTGGCGGTTCATACATTAATACACTTCTTACATTTGACCCTTACTCATTGCTTATCTACTGCTCCTCACTGGGTTGGTTGTCAGGTTTTTCCCTTTTAAAGTGACACCTTCGAAATTAACACTGCCCTTATTACTGTATTTCCTTTCACTCTCTCTCTTTCTCATACATACACTTTCATTCATTCTTGGGTTTTACAGATATGTATTTATCCTCATCTTTGTGGTTTTTCTTGCCAAGTCCTGCTGAAGTCAGTCACTGCCAAAACTACTATTTCTATTATTTTAATTTAATCTCTTCCTCTCTTGTTTTTTCTCTTTCACATACAGACCAGAGATGACTTCCTCGGGCAGGTGGATGTGCCTCTTACCCATTTACCAGTAAGTTCATGTGCTTTTGTGACATTCAAGTAGTTATCTGGTTTGCTATTCTAGTTTCAGAACAATTTTTAGCTCTGGACTAAAAGGATAAGAGATGGGATTTATTGAGGGTCACATGACTGCAATTAAGCAACTCAAAATGTTGGAGCTCATATCCCTGTACGGAGTGGAAAGGAAATTGCTTGGAATGTAAACACACAGGCTGCTTCTGAGAGGGCTATCCCAACTAAAAAAATCACTCTGCCAAAAATGGGACGCGCTTTCAGGGTGGCCCAGTTTAGCCCCTACCACAGCGTTATTCAGTGTAATAATGTAATGATGTTTGGTCAGTGCAGCATATTGATTTTTGATACCACGAGGAAAGCTGCCGTATATAAATTCTCATAATTTTTTGATAATTTCAGTAATTTTGTTGCAATAACTTGCACACAGCACAGGGAAGTTTTATTTGAAACTTTGAATTTGCAAAAAAAAGAGACAAGTAAACAGCCAGTAATAAAATAAGAACAAATAAGCAAATTGCAAACGATAGCACAAACAAATAAACAATAGAATAAAAAGACCAATGAAATAAAAATTGAGACAAATGAGATAAAAAGTGTTTGGGTAAGAAATACTACAGAAAATAATCAAATGTAAAATTACACTGAATAGACTTAAAAGTAAAAATTAAATATGGATTAATGCTTACAATTAAAGTTACAAAAGTTATTCAGTCAAGAGCAAAGAGTGACTATAATTTGTTCATTAACATGACAGTCAGCAGCAGGTAGATTAGGCTGCTGTCATTTAGAGCTTATGCACAGTTCCAATATACTGTTACACAACGCTTTCTTTCTTAACTATTTACGTTCCAAAACTGTACCTGTGTGTTTACCTGAATACTCGCATTTTGACATAATTTTGTGTGTATTTGACCATTCAAGCACAATTAGCCATGAAAAAACTTTAGTAAAGTTTGGTACTCGCGACCACGAGCTGTTTGAGAGGCGGCAAAAGAACAAATGAAATAAACAGTGTTTTATGTTTTTCTAACAGTAAATTTAAATATTATTAATCTTTGTTACAGCAACAAAAGTGATTTTCTTTTTGTAGTTTGTTGTTTAACAGTAACGACACAGACAGCAGCAGAAATATTAGGCTGCTGTCACTTTAAGACCGAATGCATGGATCCAGTATAATGATATGCATCCTTTTTCTTTCTCAATCTTTCTTTCACATAAGCAACTGTGTTTACGTGGATACTCGCCGAGTTGGGCATTTTGACTGTAAAAGTACAGAATTAGATTTTCGCATTCTGTGTGCGTGGCTCAGTGTGTGCGCAAAGAAAACAGCGCTCAAGTTCTGAATTGAGTTCTCTTTCGCATCATCTTGCACTCAAATGGTTTAAAATCGCTTGAATGGTTAAACTGAAAAGACCTAAAACACGTGCAAATGATAAACTTTCCCTCTATGATGGTTAAACTTTGCAATTAATCCAAGAATCACCTACGTTTTGAACCAGGGTGTCTGGTCCTTTAGGATAAACTACGATCCCTATACTTGACATCACATATCCTGCGATGTGACTGTCGATGATGAAACGATATATTGTGCAGTCCTAATTTCAGTATCAATTCATATCATAATTTTCACTTTCGATCTTCTAGCAGTGCTTCTCAAATTGTGGTACCTTGGAACTGAAATTGAATTTACAGTCCTAAAATTGACACTGAAGACTAGAGTAATGATGCTGAAATCACAGGAATAAATTACATTTTAAAATATTTAAAATATATTAAATTAGCACAGCCTTTCATATCTTTTTGCTTCAAAACAGTCCAAACAACACGGCATCTCAAAGACAGGTGTTGGCAAGCTTTGTGCTTGATAAAGTTATTGTTTTTCAAAATGGCATTTTGTTCCAGGTAACTTTTGAGCAAGAGATAGTTTTCTTGCAGTGTACATTTAAGAAAAGAACAGGAATGGAACAACTCTTGTTTTTGTTTAAAAGTATTTCCAGTGGCTAAGTGAGATTTCTGTGCTGGATTGCATATTTAGACTCGCACACAAATTCTGGTCTGTTTTCCTTGTGGCCGCCTACATATCTACTGTTCACTTCTGCGTGGTTGCAGTCCAGACCACTCACTCCTTTTCTGCCTGCTCTTATTGCTGAATATTTAAAAGTGGTTTCCTATACTTGGATCAGACATGTATAGATGGATATATATTTCCTTGGAGTGTTTATTTATTACTATACCTTGCAGATTTTTGTTTTTACTGGTTTTGAAGTCAGAATGCACTTCACCTCCAGTTTGATCTAGACTTGCCAAACAGGAAAGCTCTCCCGTTTTCCTTCAGGGCCTCCAATCTTTCCTCACATAGTTTTGGTTTCGGGCACTGGCAGAGGTGCCAATTCCATCAATTTCCATCAGATTGTAGCCACTAATGACCAGCCATGAATATCCAACCTGTGGGCAGTTTAAATGTAACAGGAGAACAGTGTTGCATAAGACAGCTGGACGTCACCCAAGGGTCTATATCCCCCGTTCCCCAACCTCAACCAAGCTGGGACTGTTATATATGAATGCTTTGTGAGATTGCACTGAGATTAGCCCAGATTTGAAGCATGTTTGTTTATTTTATGTGTTTTTTGTATAGACGGAGGACCCTGCAATGGAGCGGCCGTACACGTTTAAAGACTTTCTCCTGCGTCCAAGAAGGTCAGTGGTTATGCAGATTTCACAAACACAGTACAAGAACATTAGTGGTTATATTTTTAGTTACAACAGTGTGATGTGTTAGTTTTGCACTTATTGACAAGACTGGATGTTTGCTTTGATACAGCATATTTGACATTTTGTACAATTTTTCTTTCAGAACAAAATGTGCAACTACCAGTCTAACAACAACAAATCCCTTTAATGCTTTGTGGCTATAGTTACAGTCATAGATTTTGCATGGGAACAATGCTTGTGGACTGCACTTTATAAATTTAATTTACTCCTTGATTACTCCACTTGACTATACACTATACTTCACTATAGGAATACATTTTAGTTTTTCAGTAAAACTTTTTCCCTTTTTTTTTTTAAAGATATTGTGGCTCTCAAAATATTAAAATAATTTCAAGCAATTATTCTGGTTAACTTCTTTGAAATTAAGGGCTAAACAAATTCAGTTACTGCTTAAAGAAAGAAAACAAAATATGTTAAAAATGTGATGTCTGTACTGTATTTTACTATACTCTGATGACTGTACTTGACTCTGTGATGACATGCTTTTTATGTCCTGTAGTCATAAGTCTCGGGTGAAAGGCTACCTGAGACTGAAGATGGCCTACCTGCCAAAGAACGGAGGGCATGAAGAGGAAAGCAGTGAGATGAGGGAAGAGGCTGAGGTAAAACCAACCCATTAGCAGAAACAATGTATTTATGTATTTCCTTTGAATGGCTAAACTTCCCCTCAGTGTTCATTTAAAAAAAGAAATTACTTACGAAAATGTTCATTGTCAGGTTTTTCTTTCCAACAACAAAGATAAGACATTTTTTCATTAATAGATAATTCTGACAAATATATGACAAGATGAAAGATATTAATAATGCATTAACAATGTATTTAGAAATAATATAGGAATTTGTTCAGACAGTAAAATTTATCATCATATTTAATCAAATTTATCATAAGTTAATAACTAAATCAACTAAAATTAATGAATATGGCATGCCGAAATTCAAGTAATAAATAATATATAAAAATAATAAATAAATAAATATCAAGGGCAGTGGCAAATGAATTAGAGAACATTTTCAAAAAACCAAAAACTATAACTAAAACTTGCTCTTTATTTAAAAAAAATTCTAATACATGCAATTTAAATTAGATATGGTACTTTTGTGTATAGATGTAGACCATCCAAGTTTATAGACCTTGGAACATAACAGAGAGATTGCTTGAAAGAGACGCACTTAAATGTCTCCTTTCTTGCTTTCTTTCCTACTTTGTAATGATTTTAGTGTCTTTTTATCCTCTCATCCCCACAGACTACTTGGCATTTTTCGTTTCAAAGTATGCCATTTGAACCGGTTGACTGTCTGGCATTTCCTTCCTTTAAAGGGATAGTTCACCCAAAAATGAAAATGTTATCATCTTTGACTCACCGTCATGTTGTTCCAAACCTATATGAGTTTCTTTCTTCTGTTGAACACAAAAGATGATGTTTTAAAGAACGTTGGTAACCAGACAGTTGACAGTAGCCATTGAGCATTTTTTTCCCCCTACTATGTAATTCAGTGGCTACCGTCAACTGTTTGATTACCAACATTGTTTAAAATATCATCTTTTGTGTGAAAGAAAGAAACTCATACAGGTTTGGAACAAGATGAGGGTGAGTAAAGGATGACAAAATTTTCATTTTTGGGTGAACTATCCCTTTTACTTGCTTCCTGTTCTCTGACTTTTATTCCCACTGTTCAGTTTTCAGTTTGGTTGGAAATTTTTTTTTTTCTCCCTTCTAGTAGAGAGTACGGTGTCATAGCAACTGCAATGCTAATCATAACGTATTAAGATGGAATAGGATTTTAACATTTGAAAAAATTGTAAACAATTGTAAACAAGACGTATGACTTCCTTATTGAAATATTCTTGATATTAAAATAATCTTATCCCTTGTCCCTAGATGTTTATTTTATTTTATGAAAACTTTTGGTACTAAAATTATTTTGATTAATATCTCACTTCTACTTCTTCTTTTATCTGTCTGCTCGACTCTCTCACTTTCTTCTTCTCAGGGCTGGGAAGTGACAGACTCCACTGATCCGGGTTCACAGAGACCTCAGCAGCTCCTGCCTCCGCTGCCTCCAGGCTGGGAAGAGAAGGTGGATAACCTGGGCCGAACCTACTACGTCAACCATAACAACCGCACCACGCAGTGGAAGAGGCCCAGTAGTGTGTATGTGGCCTCTTTTGCCAAACTAAAAGCACAACATGTAAAAAGGAGCAAAGACACTGGAAAAAAAAAAATGTTTTATGACCTTTTTTTTTGTGTGTGACATAATTTCTTGAAGATTAATTTACAAATGTATGCTATATTGAATTTATCATGAATTTCGAACAACCTTACCAGACTCTGATATGCGCGGAACAATTTTTTTCTCCCCGCCTGTGCTTTAGGGATGTGGTTTCAGAAACGGAAAATGATAATAATTTGCGGCAGATTAACCAGGAAGCCCACAGAGTTTTCCGCTCTCGACGGCACATTAGCGAAGACCTGGAAAATGAGCAGCTGGACATCAGGGACATAGACGACGTTAGTATTTAACCCCTGACCTCTGTGGCTATGACGTGAGCTAGATAGCATCATCATTTCTGTGAAAAGCTTTTGCTTTTTTTTTTTTTTTTTTTTTTTTTTCTCATTGTGGTTAAAAATCATAAGAATATCAGATCTTTTCTGACACATTTACTGTCATTTTCTTGATAAGAGCAATATTATGTTCTTATGCATATCCCTCCTTTTCCAGTCATGGGAACCCATATCAGAGGAAGACCCAACTTTAGTGACTGACGTTCTGAACCATTCTCTGTCCGGACCCTCCTCTCTGGCAATGCCCCTCTCCAGCACTCCAGAATTCTCAGATGAGATCAGCCTTAGACTGTCTCTCGCTCCAGACACAAACGGTGAAATCCCAGGACCCAGCTCTGCTGTGGTAAGAGAAAAACAAAACAAAACAAAACAAAACAAAGATCTGCTGATTAAATCTGCTGTTATCTACAGTATGTTTTAAGTGCCAGAGAGAGTTTTTGGTAAAACAAATACTTCTTTATATACAGTTAGTGGCCAAAAGAGATGCCTGGAGGGGATATTTGTTTTTAATGACCCTAGAAGTTTGATCAAACCATCAAAATATGAGGAAAATATTTTATGTTTTAAAATATTTTAAATATGAGGGAAGAGCAAAACATTTAAGGTGTTTAGCTGACCATTTTTTTGACAAAAAAACTACACCTACAGGTTTTATTTTACTGAAAAAAAATGTATGCAGAAAAAAATGCATAGAAAAAAAAAGCTGACAGGAAAAAGCATACATTGACTATAACATAATATTTTGTTGATTCTCTATTGTTTGTTTGTTTTTTGCAATTTATTTGTATGACAGCCTGGCCAAAAATTATGTCTGCACAGTTTGGCATGTTTCATTGTGTTATCACAAACAAAACAAATGGCTCCAAGCACAACTGCCATGTTTTTAGTCTACTTTAGGGTTTTGCATTTGAAATTCTTGAAATAGTGAGTAAAATTTGTTATTAATCATGTCAGAACTAATAGCTGACTCTGAAGCACATCCACACATGTACACCTCTGTACACTCATGCTGAATCACTTTGTGAGTCATTGTGGAGCCAGTGTAGGGGTTTCCTGTAAACTTCTAAGGAAAGGTGCCACTCTGTTGGGAAAAATCTTTCTTACTATGGCTTTGGTCACATTGCACTGAAGCCTGGTTTGTTTTTGAATTTTCTTTTGGACTTAGATTGTGGTTTTCACAATGAAATTGGATAATACATTGTCCTTTTGTTTAGACAGTGTAGTTTACATGTCCAGATGAAAATCTACATTTTCACACGCTGATCTGTGCGGAATAATTGTGTTAAACAGAGCTGAAGGTTAGATTGAATTGTTAATAAACGAACATGCAAGTCGAAACGGAACATTTTGCCTCCGCCTAATGACATCTGCCACAGTGCTGAATTCATCAAGCGTATCAGATACATAAGCGCCAGAGGCATTACTGTATTTACACAAGTCATGCATGCGATGTGTTTAAAAGCGCTCAATCATTCACTCATCTACCATTCAAATACATATCAAATGGCACATGTGAGTGTAGACACTACTGAACTCTGTGTATGAATTTGGTCATGTCGCATTCGAAAAGACAAAAAAAGTACTTGAAAGCAGAGGTTATATATATATATATATATATATATATATATATATAATATATATACTGCTTTCAAGTACTTTTTTTGTCTTTTCGAATGCGACATGACCAAATTCACAAAATAACGTCGTGTGTGTGTGTGTGTGTGTGTGTGTGTGTGTGTATATGAAATAGGAAATTATTTATTTTCATTAAATTATTATTATTATAAATTATTAAATGATATTATTATTTTATGTTTTGTATTAGATGAGTAGATTTGGACACTATTTAACTTTTTGTGTGAATTGAGAGCAATGTCACATTCCAAATGACAAACAACTACTTTAAAAGAGAGAGAGAGAGAGAGAAATATAAGTATTATTAAATATGAAATGATTTAAATTAAATATTAAGATTGTATTTTTTTCTTTTTTGCTTTTCGAATCACAAACAACTATACAAATTTGAGTCAGATATACAAATTATTATACAAATTTTTGCTGGCAGTATCACTTTTAGGAATTCAGGGCCTGTACCACAGAAAATATCCACTCAGAAAGATATTAGATATTTATGTCTTTTTTTATTTATAACAGTGTCTAATAACTTTTTATCTCTTTCTCTCACTCCAGCAGAGTCATCTTTCCTCTCGGCTACGCTCCTCTAGTATGACTGATGGAGTCAGTGATCAAACTCAACCTCCCACTCCAACGGTACACCTGCTTTTCTACTCCTCACCTCTCCTTCACTCTGCTGCATGTGGTGATTTTTTATTTTTTTTTTATTTATTATTATTTTTTTTTTTAATCCAATCACAGTAACGTGCCATCTTTCACTCTTTCGACGTCAAATCAAGAACTATAAAGTCCCTAACATATTCCAAAGTTGACTCCAAAATGTTCCTGTTGTCTCTAATGATCTTGGCTACCTTTGGGAATGGCATGAATGTGACAATAGGAATATTTGATAGCACTTTAAAATGCTTTAAAGTCAACATGAAGTTAAAATTAAAACCAACCCTATTTACTTCATTAATACCTGACCTTATTATAAATGATGAATCAATTCAGATTAATTTCAAAACAATTCAAAGAAGAAAAAAAATCTTTGTCTTTGTAATTTTTCATCAAAATTACATAGTACACTCTGCTCCTCAAACAACTTGACTTTTTAAGATGACATCATTAGTGCCTCTTATTTTCCTTCCCCTCCAAACAAAACTTCATTATCCAGTCAATCCCACATGGAAAAAATTATATCCCAACCTACAATTGCTAGAATGGGTTGATAATAATGTTTCATGTTGACTTTAATAAACTTTGGAGCCATGACACTCCTGACACATTGAGCCTTGGTGCTCATGTAGGTGACACAGGTTCAGGTCTGACATGGATGATTTCCTAAAAATGTTTTCCATCTCTCCTCCCACTTTCTACTATATCTGTTGAATAAAATAACACACATTTTCTCTACGTAATGCTTGACAGATCATTAATGCACATGCAGAGGTAGTTTTTTTTTTTTTTTTGGAAAATAAATATATATTTATATTTCACTGATCTGTTAAGCATTATATTATGTAAGTGGCTAAATAGTCAACGTTATATAAAATGTCACCTGATGTTCACTCAGAAACGTAAGCACCTGTCTGTGTGTTTGTGTAGTTTTTGTGTGCGTATGTCAAATGATAATTTAGAGTGACTTATAAGGTATTATTAAGCTAGGATTGATTTATCGAAGCTATAGTGGCGATTATGTTGTCATCGAATGAGTTGACATGTTTTCATGGTGATAATGTGACTGGGAGTTCTCTTAATGGAACATTTTCCAGTCCAGCTTTCTCAGTAATGTTTGGAAAAAGTGCTATGTTCTATAAAAGAGTTTGTAATCGATTGTCATCGCACAGGGACTTTTCCATTTACACATCAGTTTATTGATGGACATACACTTGTTAATGCTGATGTAGAGGAATTACACAGCCATAACATCTCATAATGTACCACAAACTAAGTAAAAACTTACCACTGAGAAACGTCCTGCTCAAGTCATCCTTGCAATGGAAGTTTGGGTTGATCATCTTGTTCTTCCAATGTTTTATCAACGTTCTCTGGCTCAAATTGATATGGTAAAATCGACGCCATCGTTACTGTCCTTACGGTGTGTACAATTGCTGAGGACTGAGGTAGACTGCTGAAATTCAGGTATGGAAATGGGCGTTTTGTTTCCAACATGCGCTGTAAGTGGTAGACCAATCACAATAGACTGGGTCATCTGACCAATCAGAGCAGAGTAGGCTCTTGGAAAGGAGGGTTTTAGAGAGACCGAATCTTCAAACTAACTGCTTCAGACTCTTTGAGAAATTAGGTTATATGGGATGTATATTATGAGAAAATGTACACCTATTGTAGGAGACCTCCAAAACAAAATTAAGAAACTTAAGAGACCGCTTGCCAAAATCTTTTATTACTCTTACAAACATCCATAATGTAGTTTGTTTCACGCTTTAAGAGGCATGGCTGCACATAAAAAAACAAACAAACAAAAAAACAGTTTGAGAAAAGTAGCATTCTGCTGTCTCTTTAAATCTACAAAATCCTGTTTTACAGCAGATAAGCCACATATGGTAAAATTAAATTACCCATGTGGATGAGGTCACTGTGTGAACTGCTCCCGTTTGCATGAGACAGGAAACAGACACAGACACTGGATGTTTCACTGGAAGTCCACCACATTTTCAAAGCACTTCTGCTTCATTTGAAGGGCATGATTCCCAGCCTTGAGACTTTTATGTATTCATTTTCAGAAAATTTCCTGCTGGCTGTTTTTACGTGACACAGTCTGATGGCCCAATCAGCTACTGTGTGCTACTGTTTGAAATTAGGTTTGTGAAAGGGTTAAGAGGTTGTGTTAGTCTCTGTGAGTGTTTTGGTGTCCATTTCATTATTGTATCGTGGCATTTAGACCAGTGCATGCTGGGAATTTCCAAGATAAGATCTGGCAGCACGTGCAGAAGAGCTGGATGTACTATGAATTAAGATCATTATTAAACCTTATAAAGGCATAAAGCAAATGTGATGCACACTCACTTTGGATTTGCTTCTAAGCCTTGTATGATTTAGTTGTTTGTAGAGCTTTATTTATATGAATGCTAGATGTACTGACAAGGTGTTCAGAACCATATCAACACTCGACTCTGGAGTAGTTCACCCATAAATGACAATTGTCATTATTTACTCATCCTCATGTCGTTCCAAACCCGCAGGAGTTCCTGTGTTAGGTGGAGCACACAAGGAGATGTTTTAATGAGTGTTTGTGCTGCTCTTTTTCATATTGTAACTAGGGCATGTCAGGCTCTAAAATGATGATAATGTACCATAAAAGTAGCCCATACAACTCATGCTCTATATTCCATGTAATCTAAAGTCATACTTTAGGAAAAGGCAGAATAAAAGTCAGAATTTACACTGCTGTTCAAAAGTTGGGGTCGGTAAGATGTTTAATGGCTGCATTTATTTTGTCAAAAATACAGTAAAAACAGTAATAATGTGATATATTATTGCTATTTAAAATAACTGTTTTCTAATTGAATATATTTTAAAATGTAAAATGTAAAGGCTGAATTTTCAGCATCATTACTGCAGTCTTCAGTGTCACATGATCCTTCAGAAATAATTCTATTGGTGATCAAAAAACATTTCTTATTGTTATCAATATTGAAAACAGATGTGCTACTTAATACTTTTGTGGAAACTGTAATATGTTTTTGTTTTCAGGATTCTTTGATGAATAAAATCAAAAGAACAGCATTTGTTCGAAATAGAAATATTTTGTAACATTATAAATGTCTTTGTTGTTGCTTTTGATCAATTTAAAGCATCCTTTAAAAAAAAAAAAAAAACTTACTGACCCCAAACTTTTGAATGGTAGTTAAATGGTAGTAAATTGTATGGGTTTTAGACTTGTAATATAATGCACAGGTCGTGTGTACTACATTTATGATACTTTTTTTTGCCTTCCACAATATCTGCTTTTCATGTTCCTCTGAAGAACGAAATTCATATAGGTTTAAAATGACATGAGGAAGAGTAAATTATGACACAGTTTTTATTTTTGGATGAACTTTTCTTTGAAGTATTATGTCTGAGACCCTGATTTACTTGTGAATTACTCTGGAAGCTCTTATTCTTTAAGTTTTTGCGAGGCATCTCCTAGTGCCTGGGATTATTTTAAAGAGTGTAAACTGTCCACCTGAATAATATGAATATAAAGTAGTCACATTAATCTTTTACCTTCACACTGCAACAACATTCTTGAACTTTGAAGCTTTGAAGTAACATTTCCTTTACACTGGGGAAAAAAATGCTTTTCCTCATCCACCTGAATCCGCTTTTAAATAACTGCCTTTTCCGTGTTCTTTCTGCGTCGGATCTACTTTGTTCTGACAAGAGGCTGATTGGTTGGTGGCCTGGTTGTCTCTGCCTGTGAAGTGCTTCTCAGACCTGCAGATGAGGAATTTCACTATAGTCACAGCAAATCTGTCTGATATTTGCGTGGGTGAGAGGTGGCATTTCCCCCACACTTCCTGTCCCTGTGTGTGAGGAGGCTGACATTTCACACGAGTGCAAATGTGCAATCATTACTTAAAAGGATGGCTAATAGGATTGCCCTGTTTGAGACAAGTGTCTTTTATTATGTTCATATAATAGCAGATGGAAAACATTTCATTGTCTGTCTGAGAGTTGATACTTTCAGTATTTGAAATGTAAAGTCTGTGTGCCATTGGGAAGCTAGTCCAGGTGTTGTTTCCTCTGTGTTTTTATAGTTGGTGAGTCAGCAGGCAGTTTGAAATGCTTTTTATTGTTATTTATTTTAGTTTCATTGTTAACATGTGGAGTTACAATTATATGAATTATATTAAAGGAATGCTGTCATGATTTACTGTCATTTTAAGACAAAAAAAAATTTTTGAAACTGTCATCATCACTTAATTGCAAATGAATTATGCTTTTTTTCCCCCGCAAATAAGCACCTGGGTATTTCTTGCACTCTCTTATCATTCTTTAATCAAATCAAATCTCAATGTGTTCTCAAATCCTAATCATTCAACAGTGATTTCATATTAAATCTACTCCCTGGAGTTCATCTAATCACATCCCGCTTGTTATTTCAATTTTTTGGGGATGGTATATCTTTACGTCACACTGCAGGGCACCTTTCACAAAATCACCCCCTTCAGCTGTCAAAAATTACCTAAAATAACCAAAACCACCCTAAAATCACTTTCCCACCTACTCACCGTTACACTTTCTGGCTGACCCTGTCCTTCCATTTGCCCTCATTTCCCTTCTCCCACTTGCCCAAAACTGGGCAGTTGCCTGCCCCATCTAAAAGCAGCTGTTATTGTCCAGCAGAACTCCCAGACCCGACGAACAAGAGCACAAACGGTCACAGGCGTTGAGGACACCATGGTAATGTCCACATGTTGTACATTTGGTACATTTGTGCTCTCCTGTCTTCTTGGTTCTTCCTCTTTTTTTTATACATATTTTACCATATTAACTTATTTTAAACATATTTTACATATTTTTTTTAAACATATTTTTGTATTTCATTCATTTTAATTTATTATGAGGTGGTAATTATTATTAATTAAAATAAACATAATTGCATTTATATTCATTTTTAAATTATATTCATCAATTAATAATTTGTTTTAATTTCAATTAAACGATTTTTATTATAGGAGCACTTTATTATAGGCACATCTCATTTCACTGATATTTATTTAGGGCCCGAGCACCAAGGTGCAAGGACCCTCTTGGATTTCCTCCGTTTATTATTTATTTTATTTTATTTTTGTTTTATACCCATTTTTTATGGAAGCTTGTTTCTGCCACTAAATAAAAAATAAAAAAGGTAATTAAGACTTTTTATCTCACAATTCTGTTTTTCTCACAATTGCGAGTTTACATCTCACAATTCTGACTTATTTTCTCAGAATTGGACTTTATAACTCGCAATTGCAAGTTTATATCTCACAATTCTGAGAAAAGAAGTCAGAATTGCGAGATATAAACTCGCGATTGCGAGTTATAAAGTCCAATTCTGAGGAAAAAGACTTTTTCTCAGAATTGCGAATTTATATCTTACAATTCTGACTTTAAAACTCACGATTCTGACTTTATAACTCGCAATTGTCAGAAAAAAAAGTCAGAATAGTGAGATTTTTTTTTTTTTTTTTTTATTCAGTGGCGGAAACAAGCTTCTATAGTTTTTTTTTGTTTTGTTTTTTTTGTTTTTTAAACGTGTATAACCATAAAATTAGAGATTGCAAAGGTTTGGTTTACACATCGACTTCCATCTTCACCCTACATATAAAGTCACCCAGACACATTTATCGGATACATTTCAAATATGTTTGTAATACTATAAGTCATGTCACCTAGAGCGGAGTGTGTTTTGTATGTTGTGTTGCTTAGGTGTTCTTGTGAGTGTGTTTATATCTACATTTTGTGTCTGTGAAAATGTATTAGTATTCTGGATTTAAGTGTGCAATTTTCCTACACTCATCATATTAAATGTCAAATCAGTTTTTATACAAACATGACCCTGATTTTACTGTCAGTCCTGCTACAATGAATGAATCTAAACGGATTTTAATCTCGGCAAGTCTTTAATACTTCTTTGGCCTTTGAATATACAAACTCATCTGTTCCTTTCACTTTGTTCAGTCTCCATCAGCCTCCTATGCTCTGACCACACCAGGCCTTCCGCCAGGCTGGGAGGAACGCAAGGACCCAAAGGGGCGAACGTACTATGTCAACCATAATAACCGTAGCACCACCTGGACTCGGCCCATTCTTCAGGTATGGTAATCTAGCGTAGCCTAGCTAAAGCTAGCAGAGGTCTATTCTTCATCAGATGTTTTTCCAGCATCATCCACTGTCAAATCTGAGAGACTTTTATACGTTCCTTCTTTATGACCCATGTTTCTTCTCTACTGCATCAATCTCATCATTTTTTTATTGTTCTGCCTTTATCTGTTCACATCCATGTTATTGTGTACTCCTCCCTTCACAGTCTCTGGATGTTGTTTGTTCTGCCAAGCGTTGTGTGTTCCCTTGATCTATTTATTGCTACCCTGGTCCCTCTTGATCTATATCTTATCTTCCTCTTCCTTGTCCTAGTAAACTCTATTCTTCATCCTTCTTAAGATGCGCTTCATTCCTTTTTCTCTTTTAAAACTGAAAAGATAAAAAGACTTATTTAAAGAGAGCCTATTATGCCATTTTACAAAGTTTTGATTTTGTTTTTGGGGTCTACTGGAATAGATTTTCATACTTGAACGTTCAAAAAAAAACATTACTTTTCACTTATTTTACATTATTGCAGCACCTCTCTTCCCAGGCTGTCAGTAATGCTCTGTTTCTATGAAGCCCCTCATTCCAAAAAGAGCAATGTTCTCTGATTGGTCAGCTGGACCAGAGTGTTGTGATTGGTCAGCCGCTTCAAGTGTGTTTTGGAAATGTCACGCCCCTTACCATAACCGCAAGTTTCAACACACTACTATCGCAGCTCAACCAGATCTAATCCCTTTTATTTTGCATATGCCTTAGGCAGGAATTATTTAAATGAGGGAAATTGAGGGATATAATTTTCCTGGAAAAAAACTCAAGACGAGATGTTTCAGGGAGTTCAGAAACAGCGCTTACTGATATAGAGAATAACTCCCTTTGGAACGGACTTTGTGCTTTGTAACTTTGCAGACATTTTTCATGCTCAAACAGCAACATTACACACTAAAGAAAGTTGGAAATGTAAAAAAGCAAAATAGGTCCTCTTTAACTGCTCTCCAATCTTTTAACTACCTTAAAATATTACAGCCATTTATAAACCCGACAGACTATGTTTGTCCCTACAATCAAGTTAAACCTTACAGTTAGAGATGATTTAATCAGTTTAATTAGCCTTCATTTCCTAATATAGCATTTTAGACCTTGCTCTCCATTCAGGACCTCTTGTAAACCTTGAATGCACTCCAGCTAGGCTCGTTCTTGGATGGTGCGCCCATGGACCAGACCTTGTGGTGGCTAGCTAGCTAACCCTTCTCTTTGCCCAACAGCACACTGAAGATGGAGCCAGTACCTCAGCTGCGGCAGAAGGGGGCGCTACAGCAGCCACGCCCCCCGCTTCCACCCCTTCCTCCTCCAGCGGCCATCTAAGCGAACCACAAGTGCGCAGACCCCGTAGCCTCAGTTCCCCCACGGTCACTCTCTCTTCCCCACTAGAGGTGAGAACATCCGCCAGTCCCTCTGTTTCGCCCCTCAATTTCTTCTTTCCTTTTACTTTTCCCTTCCTCCAGGTTCCAGTCCATCTAGCATACGTTTGATTCTTCTCAAACTGTCTTGGCTGTTCTTAACCAATGTTTTTATACAAAGTTTTTGTCACGTGTTACACAAACACCGTGCAATTATTCCATGTACTACTTATTTTTCATTTATATTATTTACACTGTCTTTTTAACAGTTTGGGATTGGTAAGTTTTTTTAAATGTTTTTGAAAGAAGTCTTTTGTGCTTAGTAGTGTTGTCAAATGTACCGTATTCGATACCAAGTCGGTACTGAAATTTTAAAAATGTGATGCTTTGAGCGATGTTAAGCGGATTCGTAAACACCTCTGATTGGCCTTTGTGTTCACATGCTAATCAGATATGTCTGTGATTGGCTACAATGATCAGCACACCAGAGCGTTTAGAAGCACACGGAAGTGTTTGAATTTGAAAGCGGGAGCGTTTGAAAGCAGGTCCCCTGACGCCTGCTTTTAAATGCTTCTGTGTGTATCTGTGTAAGCACTTGATGAAGAGCGGCATTAATGACAACAATACAACATGTTTTTGAAGTGTTGATCATTGTAGCCAATCACAGACATATCTGATGAGCGCATGAACACATTGGCCAATCAGAGGTGTTTATGAATACTTTTGACAACCCTAGTGCTCAGCAAGGCTGCATTTGTTTAATCAAACATACAGTAAAACAGTAATATTGTGAAATATTATTACAATTTAAAATGGCTGTTTCCTATAATAATAAATTTAAAATGGAATTCCTGTGATAGGACTGAATTTTCAGTCTTCAGTGTCACATGATCCTTCAGAAATCATTCTAATACGCTGATTTGGTGATGAAAAAGAAACCTTTCTTATTATCAAATTTGGAAACAGCTGTGATTGCTTAATATTTTTGTGGAAAATATGATACTTTTTTCAGGATTCTTTGAATAGAAATTTCAAAAGAACTGAATTTATTTGAAATAGAATTTTTTTTTAATATAAAAAGTGTCGCTACTTTTCAATTTTGATTAATTTCATGCATCCTTGCTGAATACAAAATATGAATTTCTTTCAAAAACAATTATTTGTCATTGAATATTTCTCATTTTATTTTGTTTTGACATTTGTACATGGCATATTTTACTTTGCTTTTTCTTGCAAATTAGCAACAAACAGTGCAGGTCATTGTGTTTTTTACCTCATGCACATTATAATTTTGCTCCTCATATTTTCACTTTGGTGGCTTAATGTGAGGAATTTTATTACACGTTGACACATGGAGTTCTGAAGAAAAAGATTCCTTCTAGATAAACTTCTGAGGTAAAAGTTGTTTCCACTAAGTTCGAGTCTCAACATTGGTTTTCTGGTGTTTATCTTTGATTTGAAACTTCACTTGCATAAGTGTCATTTGTGCACTTGATTGCTAATGTTTTCGTTACATTTGGTGCTAGACAAGTGTTCATTTTGGATTTGGGTTTCTCAGCTGTTTTATTTCCATTGCGACTGTGCAGTGTAATGTAATCATGATGTCCACAGCCACACACAGTTGGTTGAGATAGGAAATCAGAATTACCTTCTTTGCACACTGCCACTGGCTTCTTTTAGGTATGACCAGCTGAGGCAAATGATTAGTCGTAGCTTTTGTATTAAGCATGGTTCAGTTTTAATATGAAAGAGAGACAATTTCCTGACCCATCTGCTCCAGACCTTTCAATTCAGGGTAATTTAATTCACTTCGATTCATGGTAAAAGAAAAAAATAATCCTATTATTTCTGCTTAGTGCCATTATCAGTCATCATCTCATTCTGTTACGGCTGCCAGCAAACTCTTTTTTGTTATTTATTTGTTTTATGAATTGTTTCTAAGACTGAATGCCAAGGAAACCTTAATGCTAAGTCCAAACAGCCAGACTTTCTTGAAAATTAGGTAATTTTATTTCAGTTAAAGGTTAAATTTTTGCAGTGTTGGACAATAACAAAATATTTTAACCTTGTTATACATTTTTCAAGTATCTGTACTTTATCAGAGTATTTTTATTTTGGAAACTTTTACTTATACTTCATTACATTCCAAAGCATGATATCATACTTTTTACTACACTACTTTTCATAAAAATATAACGTTCCTCATTATTTCTAACTGAAGAAGTGATGGTGATGTCCGATTCATGAACGAGCTGATTCTTTCAACTGAACCTGATAAATATACTGTCAATTTACACATGAAGCTTCTTTCTGTATTTATTGTAGTATTTACTGTCAGAATTTTTATTAAATTTGTTTATTTATTAATGCCCCCCAGAAAGGGACTTTTCACAATGCAAAAAAATCTTTGAAGACTTTGAATAAAGAGTAAAACATCTTTGGATGTATTTTTAATCTTCCCACAGGCTTTCAGAAGTTTAGTCCTTATTCGTGCTGAATCACAAAGTTGAATTGAGCAGCTGTTGTTTGTATCAAGTTTTAATATACCCATCACCATTTACGTGTGCGTAGAGGGAACAGGGCTGTTTTCTACCCCCGCTTTGTAAATTCGTATCGGTTGACGCTACCTAAAGCTGGGGGTAGGGGCAGCTGTCCGTTTGCTTATCGTGAAACGCGCCAAAGTGTCACCATTGCCAAAAAGAAGTTTAACCTCTCAAACAGCCATGACTTCATAGTTTCCTTCTGTTCTGTGCCTCTAAATCCATGTCTGACCTTAAACCTGCTTCTTATTTTGCTTTTATAGTCCATTGCTCTGAAATATGTCTGTGTATAGTATACCTAGCAAAATCTTTAATACAGAACAATGTTATGGCAATATGTTATGTTGTGTTATATTAGCAAGTATAGCCATAAAACATTATTTATCTTAGTGGGTATAGCTTTGAACAGATAAGGCAAGCAAGTAATTCTAGTGCTCCTGAAAAAAATCTTGTGTTGTACTAGGCTATTCTTATAATATAATATAATATAATATAATATAATAAATGGTTTTACATATTACGAAAAAAAAAATAAATAAATATTTTAAATTTCAATTTAAGCTCTATAAATATTATATGTCGCATTTTGTCGAGCACTGGAAATAATTTTGATCACTATAATAATAAATAAAAACATTATAGTACTATATTTTATTTATTTATATTATATTTATTATATTTTTTTACAAATATATTATATATATTTATTTTTACAAACTGAATCCAAAATTATTTCCAGTGCTAATCGGCAACAGGCCATATATACTGTTGATAGAGCTCCAATTGTAATTTAATACGGAATATTACTTTGAAAATGGCAAACAATCTTATCTGTCAATATAGACCTCAACCAGAGCTAATGGCCTCCGCTGTGAAGAATGACTTTGCTAATGGAATAAACAATAGCTCTTGTAGCTAATCTGCAAATGTTGGGGATGGGGAATAAGGGTCTTATGTTCACTCTCATAGCAATTATTGCTAATTACAGCTACACACTTCCGTGCAAAAAACATGGTAGCTGACAAAAAAGGCATGTCTGGTGTGGAACCGATTAAAATCCCAGTGCTGCTTTCTGACATGGCTAGTTTTATGTAATTTTATGTAATATACAATAATATATTTATTTATGATAATATTATAATAATATATAAAATATAATATTATTTATGATGCTGTAGACTTGTGGAAGGGCTGTTTCTATTTTTTTTTTTAATAGATGTTTGTGAAGAAGAATATAAAAAGTTTCACTAAAGCGATAAGCTTTAAAAGTAATGTAAAAAATATCCCATTTTAAGTTGCATTTCTTTGAATTAACTACCAAGCCTATCAAAATACATTGTAGTTCGTGTTCTAGCGTTATAAACACTCTGAAAACACAGTTATGTTGCTTGATCTCATCTTATTTCCATTGTTAGATTAACTTTTAGAAGGAAAGAATACCCAGAATTCATTTAGATAAACAATTATGACAAATCACAAGACAGGTGGTAAATTTTCCACATCTGAAGTAAGAAGATCTGTGGAAAATTGGGTAAACATTTCACAAAGGTTTGAAAGTTTACAGAAAGAAATATGGTTTTGTATTTATAAATGATCAGGGTCACACAGGGCCATGTGAATTTTAATTAAAGTGTTGAAAGGGGAACGTTTGTTTTTGAGAAAAAAAGCGAGAGGGAGAGAAAGACAGAGGTGAAATGGAGGTGAAATCCTCTGAGTTGTGCACTAATTAAAATTTTAGCAGGATTAAATAACAGTGTGCGTCTCTTTTTCATTTTTTTTGACATCTCCCATTCGTAAAAGTGTTTCTTGAACACACAAAAAGTCTAATTAATGATACACAAAAGATGAAAGAACTAAATAATGGAGTCTGATAAACGATGACTTTGCTTCCTGTTGCAGGGAGCCAATAATGCCCCAATACGGCGAGCCGTAAAGGACACGTTTTCCAACCCTCAGTCCCCACAGCCTTCTCCCTACAGCTCACCAAAATCCCAGCATAAAGCAAACCAGAGCTTCCTGCCCCCTGGATGGGAAATGAGAATAGCGCCAAATGGACGGCCGTTCTTCATTGACCACAACAGCAGAACCACCACATGGGTAAGACAAAGACTCACTAATCTGTTCCAAACCTTGGCAAGTTAGTGGCATACTCTCTTGAGTAGGTGCTTATTTTGAATAAATAAAAGTATATTCTATAAAGTATGATTGTGTGTAGTATGAATGTAATCCAGACATACTACATTGGCTACATTAAAAGAAATCCCAGAATGTGTTGTGATGAGCTCTGAGGAAACAGATGCAAGATGGCCACGAGTGAAGAGAGATTAAATGTTGTCAGTGTACTGTTCTGCACAGTATTTGTGTGCTATTTATTTTTATTTCTACTATCATGCTGTTATTTAAGTAGCATGGTAATTGCAAACTCTGTTGCAGTCATAAGTGCACTATATTTTGTTGAGTTGTTGGAGCATGACAGCACTTTATGTTTTGGAACAGAGCTACAGTTTCATTTGCTGACGCAACTATGGTTTATGCACAGCTGTGATCATTTATGTATCTATTTATATTGCATCATTAAGTATTTGTTTACTACGATACAAATACCATCAGCAGTTTGACCTGTAGCTTGACTGGTTGACTCATTTTCATGACCGTCAGACTCTATCCACCTGCATTGTCTGCTTGCAGCTGCAGTGTTTTCTGAGAACTGTGTAGCATTTTTAGCTTAACAGTTTATTAATAATTATTATTTTATATTGTTGCTGCTGCTGCTGTTGTTGTTATTGTCCATGCATAATGAAGCATGAATATTATTTTATTCATGATTCTTATTATAATCTCATATATCATTATTATAGTTTTATTTCTTAAATGAAATATAAATATTACTTAAAAAATTGTGATTCTTATATTACCATGCAGTATGTCATATTATTAAACTTTTATTAATGTGTATAATTTGCAAAACATTATTAGTCTTCAGTCAGGGTTATTTTCGTAAAATAAAACCATAAAAAGCATGTTCATTACTTAAAATAAAATAAACATTAACTGAAATAAAATATATACTTACATTTTTTTTAACGATAGTTTGTGTGTATTGTTGCTGTTTGAGCATAAACATCATCTGCAAAGTTACGAC
The DNA here is from genome assembly GCF_019924925.1 of Ctenopharyngodon idella. Taxonomy (NCBI): domain Eukaryota; kingdom Metazoa; phylum Chordata; class Actinopteri; order Cypriniformes; family Xenocyprididae; genus Ctenopharyngodon; species Ctenopharyngodon idella. Next base: position 7,142,832 of record NC_067240.1, on the reverse strand, counting down.
GCTCAAAGTTCAATTTAAAGGGAGATATTTTCTTTTACAGAAATCTCTTTTTAAGGACAATAAACATACAATAAACGGCTGGTAGGGACTACAGTGAGCTTCTTCTACAGTTGCGTTCTAAAAGTTTTAACTTCTTCCTGAGTCTCTCCATCAGTGTCCGACTCCGGTTTGAACAATGTAAGGCTGAACACTGTTACTGACAATTGTCATTTTGGCTGCGTGAGATTCTCCAGCTTTGTTGTTGTTGAGCAACCAAAGAACAAGCTGTTAAAGCTCCACCCTCTTTTGGAAAGGGGGCCGGGAGCAGCAACTCATTTACATTTAAAGGGACACGCACAAAAACGGCTTGTTTTTGCTCACACACAAAAATGGGTAAATTTGACAAGCTATAATAAATGATCTGTGGGGGTATTTTGAGCTGAAACTTCACAGACACATTCCGGAAACACCAGAGACTTTTACATTGTAGGGTCATTATAGGTCCCCTGTAGGTCCCCTTTAATAAAAACTATATAGACATTAAAAAAACTAATAAAAATGACAGAAATGCAACAAAACAACTAAAACTTTAAATAAAATTGAAATAAAAACTGCTGTAAAAATAAAATCTAATTCAAAATATTAAAAACTGTAATAGCATGTCAATAATCAGTCCTTAATACAAACAGCTAATTTATTATTGTTGTTATTATATTTATTATTTTTTCTATTATATTTAAGGGTTGCTGTTTTATCGATATGCATTTGCATATGCATTTATGTTTAAAATAGAGATCTGTTTTTTTTTAGTTTTTTTTTTATGTTTTTCATTTACCTGCGTTAAGATGTAAGAAAGGTATTTGGGAAACACAGACTTTCATAGACACACGCACACACACACACTCACACACACACACACACACACACAGGCTTGCTCACAATTGCACACTTCAGTGCCCCATACAGTATCTGGAGGGAGGCCCTGGGTGATGCATGCGTGATCCACTCAGAATCAGTGTGCCACCTGGTGTCTGGCAGAGGAACTGCAGCCTTTCTTCAGCGCCCTAATTTCCCCCAGCACAGACTTGCCTTTGTCCATTTCTGTGTCAGATGTATTGCATCCTCTAAGGAGGTTCTTTGTAATTAGACAGTTTTAAAATGAAAACAAATCGATTTTCTATTCCAGGCGTTACGTTTTTTTTTTGGGTTTTTTTTTCATGATTGTTTAAAATAGTACATGGTGATTTACAAAGTATGTCTTTATTAAATTTGCTAGAGGTTTTAAATGTCCACAGAGAAGACTAAAATTTTCACTGTGTGTAATTACTGCATAATCTCCCCATGGAGACGTGAAAAAAAAAACACAATCATTCCAGTATTACTTTCTTATTCTCTGAAGAACTGCATTTTGGCAGCAGAATGCAATTTGCTGTTAAATGAGGATAAAACCTTCTGGGGAAATCTGAGCATGTGTCAACCTCTCTCTCTTTTCTCTTTCTCTCTTTTCAGGAAGATCCACGCTTAAAGTATCCCGTTCACATGAGGACAAAAGCATCCCTAGACCCTGGCGACCTCGGCCCACTTCCTGTGAGTATAAAAAGAGTGGTGTTGAGCATTATTACCCACAATTCCAAGCTCTTTCAACAGCCTCGCCCGACGTGTGTCCTTGTTTGTAGCTCGGCAATGCACGATCATGAAAACAACAGCCATATCACACAAGAATCGCGAAACTAATTCAATCTGCAAAGCAAAAAATAGGATTAAGTCTGACAAAACAGCTGCAACGAATGACACAACAACAGGAATTTGGCTGTGGTGTTTCATGGATTTCTTTGTTGATAAACTACATTCTCAAGCCTAGTTATTTAACATTGACACACAGAACAATGCTACAAAAATCTGACAGTGGATTAGCTCATCTGAGTTAATTTCTTTTTTGTTTACCTATAATGCAACTTGTCCAAGAACAGCCCTAAAGTCTGGCCTCGACAGGCGCCAAAATTGCCTTTGGCAAGTCAATGCAATGCTCGTGAGTTGGCTGGTAACTTTATAAGGAACTGCAACATTACTCACAATAACAGTGATATGCAAGATTCAAATCAGACACAAAGCATTTACTAAAGAAAGCAGCTGTTGTGACTTGTGTAGCGAAGTTATGTTTTTTTTCTTCAGAACTCCGAGGCACTATACAGTGCACAGCATAAACGAGTACACCCCCTCTGAAAACTTCTGAAAGTCAGCAATTACTCAATTACTTAGAAGACATGTTAGGGTTCTTTAGAGATATAATGTTCCAGCAAGTCTGCTTCATCAATTACCAAAGAAGCATGTCAAAATTATTCAGGAAAATAAGATTTTCTTATCAAGGTGATAAAATGTTGTGTAGCAAAAATGAGTACACCCTCCTAAAAGTTACTAAATAAAACGAAATAAAAATTTTCTGGTGTAAGTTTAAGGCAATGTTTGATCAACAGGTAAGTATGTTGAACCAAAACATTTAAAGAGAAGTAATTTCTTGACAATTAAAAGTGTTATATAGCTCACTGAATCATTCTCAGACTTAATGCTGACAACAATGGAACCACTTGGGAGAGAACTGTCAGGAGACTTATTTCTTAGCACAAAAGAGGACAGTGATACAAGAGGATTACCAAATCATTGTTTTAAGTGTGAAAATATAGCAAAAGTAACACAGAAATTCAAAAACAATGGACTTGTGACAAGGCCCCTGAAATAATCAGGCCTTCATTTTAAACTTTCATTAAGTGATGAGGGATTTTTTTGCTAGACAAAGAGCAGGAGAAATACCAAGCGAGTGTCTCAGAGCCAGCAAAAGCTATGAAAAGAGTGACTGTTTATCTCACAGTGTAAGATGCCGCCTGCAGAAATGACATGCATGGTTGTTATTCTCACTGGAACTGCCTACTGTAGCCAAAGCACAATAAAGTCAGTTAGCCATTTCCAAAGCCCATATTTACAAAATATAGATTCTGGGAATCAATACTCTGGTCTCATGAGACCAAATCAATCATTTTGGATCTAACAGCATCCAAAATGTTATGGTGTTGCTAGAGGAGGAGTACAGTGAGAAGTGCCTGGTTCCCACAGTAAAGTTCAGTGGTAGTAAAGCTCTTATATAGGGATGTATTAGTGCTGAAGGTGTGAGGGAGTTGTCCTTTATCAATGCTGTCATGAATTTCCACACCACTGTGTAATTTAATACACAAACTTGAAACAGAAGATGTTACCCTTTCCTCATTCCCTGCATTGTTGGGCATTTTTTCAACATGATAATGAGGATATGCATTCTCCCAAGGTGAAAAACCTTCTGTGGACATGTATTGCACTCAGTCTTAACACTCTTGAGCGCCTGTGGAGGATTCTGTAGAGACGAGTTGAGCAACACTCCCCATTAAAGATCAGGGCATGTAAGGAGCTCATCATCTAGGAGGTAAACAGGACAGATGTGACAATTTGTCATGAACTTGTACACTCCGTGCCAAGAAGGGTCAGAGCAGTATATTCAAAATTATGGAGGGCATACTAAGTACTAGAATATTATACATTTGTTGAATTAAATCTAGGGTGTACTCATTTCTGCAATCCTTAATTTAAACAATTGGCTAATTTACTTATTTTATGGCTATTAATGACATATATTTCTCAGTTTTTATTATGTATATGTTTAATACATTTTAGTTTTGCCATCTTTCTATGAATTGTATTAGTGATCATAAAGAAAATACTTCTTTTGTATTTGTTCAGACGGGGTGTACTCATTTATGCTGTGCACTGTAGGTGAAATGTTCCCCACATTAAGCCAATAAAAATAGAAATATGAGAAGCAAAATTACGTTTCATGTCTGCACATTTTTACGACAAGTCTGATTTCACCTCAGAGCCTGGCTTATCATAAGAACCTTTTGCAAATATGCAAAAAATAAATAAATAAAACATTCAAAATAAACTCATAAATATTCTAAATAATAAATAATACTGTTGATGATGTAAAGCAAAAATATATATTTTTATTTAAAGTAATGTTTATATTTATAAATTAAAAAACATAGAAATGAATTTGAACTCTGGAAATAATGCATCCCTGGTGATTCTGTTGCACACAATTATCAACAATGAGCACTTTCATTTCACTTTTTTATGTATGTTTGAGAACGGTTAGTTTTTTGACGCATCTTTCATTAAGTAAGTGTTGATGCATCTTGCATAAGATTTTAAAGAAACCTTGGAAAGATTTTTTTTTTTTTTTTTTCTTCACCTTGGAAACTGACTTAGATGCTGGTGTTTGGTAATCGCACCTTCTCTTCTCAGGTTTTCAGTGGGAATATGTGCCAGGAACTAATGGGCTAGCAGGGACTTATCTAATAAATGTGTTTTCCTGCATGTTTTCATGTAATATTGAAATTTCCATACACATGCATATAAAGTAAAAGTACATTTAATATATGTAGAAACATGCATTTTTGTGGCTTAAAAACATTGATTTTTATTTTAAATATCATAGCAAATATCTAAGAATATACTTTTCCCTCTTCGTCCATCAGCTAATTATTTTAGTATTACAGTATTTATGTGCTATTTATTAATAATTTATATTGGCTTTTATTTTTATATTTTTAGTTTTCATTTTAAGTTTAGTTTGTTTTAGTAAATTTATGTACTTTTTTAATATATATTTTTTTTTTAATAAATGTATTTTTATTTGTTTTAGTAATTTTAGTTCTTCAATTATTTAACAATAAAAACAATGGTACATTAGCACATATTGTATATGATTTTTCTTTTTTAAACGCTATATAAATGATTCCTTCTGCATTTACTGTAGTGCTGCTGTCTCACAAGCTGGTGGTGTGTGTGTGTGTGTGTGTGTGTGTGTGATTTCTCTCTGGTCTTTCGGTGGCGTGGGGGAACGTGGTGCGCTCGATGCTGTTTGTGGCAGAATCTTCCAGAGGAGGTCGGTCCTCTCTCTGCCTGCGTGTTTACCTGCCTGCCCACCGCCCTCTGACCTCCGACCTCTCCACCCCTTCTTTTCATTGCTGGCATGGATGACTGTCTGTTTTTCCCTTCTGTTTTACTCCCTCTTTCACTCTTTCTGTCAGTCGTCTTTGTCAGTATTTGCTTTTCTTGTATTGATTTTTTTTGGTCTGTTTTTATCAGTCCTTACACTCTCTCTATAGAGCTCAATATTGACTTCCCACTTTTTAGTGGCCTTGGTTCCAGAAGTATTTTTTCCCATTCATTTTCATCATCAGGATCTCAGTAAATCCCATTAATTATTGTGAATAATGTAAGTAAGTAATCTAGGTTTTTGTGTACTTTTAATACATTTATTGTCATTGTCTGTTTTTGTCTAGTGCTACAACATCAGATATCTAATATTACCTAGATTCTGCTAGCCTGCCTGATTAACATTTCTTTGGTAACTTCTCTGATAGTGGATAGTGTTATACTTCACTGGGAATTTGCCAATTAAATATTATCTTTCAAATTTTTTTTATCAAATTAAAATATTTAAATCAATTTAGCACCTTTTTTAATTTAAGTGGTAAATGAATTTTCAACAAAATAAAGGTTCTTGGTTTGCAACCCACCAGATAAGAACCATTGCACTGATGGTATATGCTAATGTAAAAGCTACACTCACTTTACAATCCCAGAAATCTTAGTAGGTGTTTTGAAAGATGTTGTTACTAAACTTACTAACCCTAACCTTGAGATTTTCAATGGGATTTTTACTTCAAGAACCTTTCTATTAAGCTCTGTTTGTTCTTTTTCTGTCTCTCTTCATCTGTCTTTGTCATTCCTCCTGTGTACTGTTTGTCTCTATTTTTCTTTCTTTATATTTCTCTCTGCATGTATCTCTTTCTGGTTGTGTTGACCATCCATCCATCCATCCATTGTGTGCGTCCATCCGTCCATCCATCCATTGTGTGCATCCGTCCATCCATCCAACCATTGCATGCGTCCATCCCTCCATGGTGTGCATCCATCCAACCACCGTGTACATCCATCCATCTATCCATCCATCCATCCATCCATCGCGTTCATCCATCCATCCATCCCTCTATCATGTGCATCCATCCATCCATCCATCCATCGTGTGCATTCATCCATTGCATGCGTCCATCCATCCATCCAACCATCACGTGCATCCATCCAACCATTGCGTGCATCCATCGCATCCATCCATCCATCCATTTCATGCATTAATCCATCTATTCATCCATCCATCGCGTGCATGCTGTGCTTCATTCGATACCAGTTTTGGTTGATGCCCCTTCAGCACGAGAGCCATGGTGTTGCACCTGTCTTCAGTGCTGGCTCACAGTCTCTCAGTCGTGAACGAAGGTCTTGTCTCCTCTCCGGATCCCGTGTGTGGGTCGTTAAACAGCTTCCCTTGATGTTGTGGGTTATGAATTGTTGGATGTGTCTCCCTGGCTGTGATTTTTGTCAGGCCTGGCAGTTGCCCGTGATGTTGGTATCGGCGTTGGTTTGCAGGGGTCTCCGCTCTCAAAAGAGGGGCAGTATGTGAATGCGAGTGTGTGTGTTTGTCAGAGCGAGAGTGAATAAACAAGCTCTCTTCTGCATGCCAGTGGAACCCTGTCATGGAAGCTCTCCCACACTGAACAGAGGAATCTTCATATCTTTCTATTCCTTCCTCCCGTCACATTATCTGTTATAGTTGTTGTGTTGGTGTATGAGTGGTTTATTAGGACTGGTGGTCTCTCCTGGTTTTAACATTTAACATCTCAACTTTCTCTCTCTCTCTGAATCTCCACAGCCTGGGTGGGAGGAACGAGTGCACGCAGATGGAAGAACCTTTTACATTGACCACAGTAAGGACACTTATTTGTTGACAGAATAACTAGACACATTTGGAGTAGGGGATTATAAATTGCGGACCTGTGTGTGTGTGTGTGTGTGTATATATATATATATATATATTTTATATATATATATATATATATATATATATATATATATATGAGATAAAGATCTACACATCACTATATACTTTGAAGTGCAGCCTATTTGCTGTCTACTGTTGAGAATAATCCCACCTCACCTTCTGTTATGCACATACAGTAGCAGGTTCGAGTCACAGATATGCTCTCAAGTTTCTGTTTGTTATTTTGTTTCTTTATTCTGTGCTATGTGATCAATAACAATTTAGTTGTTTAAGGTAACACGAGTTGTGAGATCATTTTACGCATACATCATTAAACTCGGATATGCCTTCGGTGTCCGTCCCTGTCGCACTCCACAACACAGGTGTGTTCAACCCCTGCTGAATCTGCTGCTACGGTCGATACACACCTGTTCTGTTTGTCAGCTACACACATTCACAAACGACCTCTAGCCATGTCCAGTATTGGGTGCAGTGCCTTCTGTTGAACCACCTCGTTGAAAGTTTGTTCAATTAGAATTTGGCCTTAAATTAAGCATACTTTTTTCTGCAAATGTAATCTGTATCAAATAGCACTGAAAAAGATGAACAAAAAAAAGACAAATTATAAATGCTTAAAGGGTTAGTTCACCCAAAAATGAAAATTCTGTCATTAATTACTCACCCTCATGTCGTTCCACACCCGTAAGACCTTTGTTCATCTTCGGAACACAAATTAGGTATGTTTTGGTGAAATACAATGGCTCAGTGAGGCCTGCATTGACAGCAAGATAATTAACACTTTCAGATGCCCAGAAAGCTACTAAAGACATATTTAAAACAGTTCATGTGACTACAGTGGTTCAGCCTTAATGTTATGAAGCGACGAGAATACTTTTTTCTGTGCACCAAAAAAACTAAATAATGACTTTATTTATTATTTGGCAGTTTGATACACGCTCTGATCCACTGATTCGAAACAAAAGATTCGTAAAGCTTCGAAGCTTCATGAAGCAGTGTGCTGAAATCGCCCATCACTAGATGTTGTTGAATAAAGTCATTATTTAGTTTTTTTGGCGCATAAAAAGTATTCTCGTCGCTTCATAACATTAAGGTTGAACCACTGTAGTCACATGAACTGTTTTAAATATGTCTTTAGTAGCTTTCTGGGCATTGAAAGTGTTAATTATCTTGCTGGCAATGCAGGCCTCACTGAGCCATCGGATTTCATCAAAAATATCTTAATTTGTGTTCTGAAGATGAACGAAGGTCTTACGGGTGTGGAACGACATGAGGGTGAGTAATTAATGACAGAATTTTCATTTTTGGGTGAACTAACCCTTTAAAGAAACCGTTCGAAAAATAGCTATAAAAAAGATTTTTTAAATGTTTTTGAAAAGCTGCATTTATTTAATCAAAAATACAGTAGAAATAGTAACAAAGTGGGCTTATAAAATTTCTCTTCTCCCCCTCAGACACCAAAAAAACACAGTGGGAAGACCCTCGCCTCCAGAGTCCTGCCATAACTGGACCCGTGAGTGTGCTTTTATTCTCTGTCACAACCTTTCTCTTTATATATATACATATACATATGACCTCTCCAGATTCTGTTCTTGACAGATTTTGTGAGAATCATAAAAATATACTTATCAAACATTCTTTTGAAAGCATCATTTCTGATCTATCACAAACTCATGTTTGATTTCTTGCCCGTCCTGTGATATACGTTGTTACCCTGATGTTAAATGTATTTGTTTGTTTATTTGCTTGTCTTCTTTTAGGCGGTGCCGTATTCTAGAGAATTCAAGCAGAAGTATGACTACTTCAGAAAGAAGCTAAAGAAACCGGTAAGAAATGAAGCGTTTTCAGAGACACTGCTGTGAGCTCTGTCCTGTCACATACTGTATTCCTAGACACACTAATTTATTCTGTGTGAAATCCTTGTCGAGGAGTGAAGGTTTTTTTCTGTTGGGTGTTAAATTGTTCTTCGCACGACAGAAACACAGCCGTTTACAGTACTGTGATTGTTTCAGGCATTAATGTTAAGTTGAGATGTTAAAATGGCGTATTATTTTGTGGTTTTTAATCATCTAATAAATTCCAGGATGTAATTTTATGATATGTTCTGTCTTGTCTTGTTCTCTCCTGCAGGCAGATATTCCGAATCGCTTTGAGATGAAGCTGCACAGGAATAACATCTTCGAGGAGTCATACAGACGGATCATGTCCTTGAAGAGACCCGACAGCCTAAAGGCCCGTCTGTGGATTGAGTTTGAATCGGAGAAAGGCCTGGACTATGGGGGCGTGGCCAGAGAATGGTTCTTCCTGCTGTCCAAGGAGATGTTTAACCCTTATTATGGGCTGTTTGAGTACTCAGCCACGTAAGTGTTCTGTGTGTTTGTGCACTACAGTTTTGTGTTGTCAAATTGCGTAAATCCGAAACTCTCACCTCCACTTCTCACCTCGTATCCATATCCTGTTTTACTCTGTATCCCTGAGGCTTTATTCTAACTGTCTATCTGACTATCTATCTGTCCGCCTGTCTGTCTATCTATCCGTCTGCCTGTCTGTCTATCTATCTATCTATCTATCTATCTATCTATCTATCTATCTATCTATCTGTCTGTCTGTCTGTCTGTCTGTCTGTCTGTCTGACTATCTATCTATCTATTTATCTGTCTATCCGTCTATCTATCTATCTATCTATCTATCTATCTATCTATCTATCTATCTATCTGTCTATCTGTCTATCTGTCTATCTATCCGTCTGTCTGTCTGTCTATCTGACTGTCTGTCTGACTGTCTGACTATATATCTGTCTGTCTATCTATCTATCTATCTATCTATCTATCTATCCTTCTGTCTGACTGTCTCTGTCTGTCTGACTATCTGTCTGTCTGTCTCTGACTATCTATCTATCTATCCATCTGTCTATCTATCCATCTCTCTGTCTGTCTATCCGTCTGTCTGTCTGTCTATCTTTCTATCTATCCATCTGACTATCTATCTGTCTGTCTGTCTGACTGTCTATCTGTCCATCTGTCTATCCGTCCATCTGTCTGTCTGTCTGTCTGTCTGTCTATCTATCTATCTATCTATCTATCTATCTATCTATCTATCTGTCTGTCTGTCTGTCTGTCTGTCTGTCTGTCTGTCTATCTGTCTGTCTGACTATCTATATCTATCTGTCTGTCTTGTCTGTCTGTCTATCTATCTGTTAATCTGTTTGTCTGTACTGTACTGTTGTTCTGAAAGACATAAAGCAATTACTGTATTACAGAGCTGGTCTGTTATCTTGTTAGATCTCTCCCACTGACACTCATTAGAACACACAGCAGAGCTGGCATCATAATTCATTCATTTAAAATCTCCCATCTGTCTGTCTGCAGAGATAACTACACCCTTCAGATCAATCCAAACTCTGGCCTCTGTAATGAGGATCACCTCTCATACTTCAAGTTCATCGGTCGGGTGGCTGGCATGGCTGTGTATCACGGCAAGCTGTTGGATGGTACGTAAGTTGGGGACCTTCAAGAGCCAATGAGAAGCTTTTTCATGTGACATTTTCTTTCATTTTATTGTTCACTTTTGATAATTATCATGTAATTAGCTTTTGTTTTGGGGTTTGGTTTGATTTGATTTGTAGTTTCTTTCCCCTGTTAAAAACAGAAATGTGTTGTTCTTGTTTGTTTTTCAGGTTTCTTTATTCGACCGTTCTATAAAATGATGCTGGGCAAACAGATCACACTGAATGATATGGAGTCAGTGGTGCGTTAACACACACATAGACCATTTTTAAGGGATAACCCATAGCAGCACAATGCAAAAACTTCATAAAACTGATTTCTCATTGAAATGTTGGGATACACAAGGTGTCCTCGTAACAATGTAATTATGCATTTAAGTACTGAGTAATATTAATTGTCTGCATGTACTTACTATAGGGTTAGGATTAGATTAGGTTTGGTTTAGGGTTAGTTGCTTGTAATTATACATAATTTACTGTTATTACTATAGTAACTACATGTAACGTGTAACAAAGACACTAAAGTAAAAAAAGTGTGGAGTAATATTACATGTACTTACTATAAGATTAGGATTAGGGTTTGATTTAGGGTTAGTTGCATGTAATTATGCACAATAGTTATTACTGTGTTATCAAATGTTGTTTAGAGGCGTTGTTTACAATAAGTTAATAATGTATCTATATACTTATGTTTTATGTTCATGCACAACATGTAGGACAGTGAATACTACAACTCTCTAAAGTGGATTCTGGAAAACGACCCCACAGAACTGGATTTGCGGTTCTGCATTGATGAGGACAACTTTGGACAGGTAACACACCACAATGTTTCTAAATGTCTGTGTTTATTATAGATTTCATTTCATTTTAGTCATATATGTAATTGTAATATTTTTTTGTTCATGTTTTGTATATATATATATATATATATATATATATTTATAGACATATCAGGTGGATTTGAAGCCAAGCGGATCAGACATGGTTGTAACCAATGACAACAAAAAAGAATACATAGAGTGAGTTTCTGTTTTGCTATTTATGTAAAATCTTACATATGGCATCGTATACTAACAATGTCTTTTATTTTTTTTGGCTCTGCACAGCCTGGTGATTCAGTGGCGGTTTGTGAACAGGGTGCAGAAACAGATGAACGCCTTTTTGGAAGTACGTGATCAAATTCTTCACACGATCAAACGTTATCTGAAATTCTAACTAATGCCACTAGGTGGTAGCAGAAGTTAGATTATTCCTAATGCCAGCATGCTATAATGACATGCAATTTTTGATCATGTTTCACAGGGATTCACCGAGCTCATTCCAATCGACTTGATAAAGATTTTTGACGAAAATGAACTGGAGGTAACAACATCCCACATACCCGTTTCTCAGTGTCTTCCGTTGTCATGGAGACTGCATCCTCCATGTCGAAGACTTTCATAGAATTATACATGCACACCTCATAAAAGTGCCAAAAAATGCTTGTTTTGTTGAATGAATCGTCTCTTCTCACATGAGCACGGGATAATGCGTTCATGTCCAGACTGTTGTTTGCATAGTGGGGGAAAGCTACACTTACAGTATGCCCGTCATTGTGGCAAATAAGAATAAACTAATAAAGAGAGGCATTGCAGTATATACCATGGTATAAATGTGGCATCCATTAGAGGTTCTGCCACTTTATTACCGCAGCGTATCCTCTGCATGATTTTAAAGATGTTTTTGTACTAATGCCTGATTTATAATTTATGAATAATGTTATTTCTTATATGTATATATATACTACCATTCTTTTTTTTTTTTTTTGTTACACGTTACATTGTACTTACTCAAGTAAGTACTGAGTAATATTAATTAAATACATGTACTTACTTTAGCATTTAGGATTAGGGTTTGGTTTAGCGTTAATTACTTTAAATTATGCATAATTTACTGTTATTACTATTGAAAGTACATGTAGTACCGTGTAACTACTTCACCTTAAAATAAAGTGTTACCATTTTTTTTTTTTTATTAATACTTATATTCAGCAAGGACACATTACATCGATCAAGTCACAGTAAAAACATAAGGTTACAAATGATTTGTTTCAAATAAATACTGTTATGTTGTAAATACTTATTTTTATTTTTATACTGTTATACTTATTTTTGATCAAGTAAATACAGCCTTGGTGAGCGTAAGAGACTTCTTTCAAAAAAATTTGCAAATTTTGTTTATGTAAATTCATATATATGCTTTCTGAAGTTCAGTAGCTCTGATCAGGAGGATGATGAGTGTGAAGATGTTGGTTGCTGTGTGTTAGTTTGTTTATTGTGCTATATTCTCTGTCTCCAGCTGCTGATGTGTGGTCTGGGAGATGTGGATGTCAATGATTGGAGGCAGCACACCGTTTATAAGAATGGCTACTGTCCTAATCACCCTGTGATCCAGTGGTTCTGGAAGGTATGTAGAAGCACATAGTCTGTTTTGTGTGTGCATCATAAGTTTGGATGCACCTACTAATTCGTTATTATTACTATTCTCCACATTTATAACAATTGTAAAAGTCATCTGAACTATGAAAAAAGTCACTGAAAGTCACTGGAAAAATGGTTAACAAGTCAAAACAATCTTATATTTTATGTTAGAGATTCACAATATAACTTTTGGCCCTCTAGCGGTTGAAAGACAAAACTGCATGCATTTTGCGGAAGAACATTGTTTTGGTTGTGCTTCGGCTCTGTGGCTGTGCGGATGAATATGACCCTTCACAATAGATAATGATTTACAATGAACTGTGTTAGAGAGTTATATATGACAGTTTATCTTTTCAATAAAATATCTTACTCAGCTGTTGAGTAATAAAAACACCATCTCCGTGTTGCTTTTACAACATTTGAAATCCCTCAGTTTTCGCCGAAAAGCCAAGCTAATGTTGATTCTTGTTTTATTACGAGCTCTGTTACATTTATTCTCTTTTTACCAGAGACTCTTCTCTGTTAAGCGGTTTAAAATGAGGGATTCCCTGGAGGTTGGAGATTTAGTGTGCTCCATGTCAACCTTTCTCGTTCCTTGTGACAACTAACCTATTCCACTCTCACACCTTACACGCATTAAAGTAGAGCAACTTTTCTCTATTTACAGATTTGACGAGACACACGCGGGCCAGTGACGTATGTGCGCAATTTCTCGTGAAAACAATCCTAACAGGTCTAAAATTATATAAACACTTATAATAGGTTTACCATTGTGAATCAGGGTAAGACAAAAACATGCGTTGGAAGAAGGATTGATGATGTATTGACTAATTATGAACAAAAAAAGTGACATGGTTTACCTTTAATGTAATGAGGTACATCCTGGGTTGCTTTTTAATCAGTATTAAAGCACACTTGTTGGCTGCTCAAACTAATGCATAAAAATAAAATGTTACTTTTGTAAAGAAATTTGTATTTTGGCATGAATGCATATTTAAATATACATATTTGAATGCATTTAAACAGTCCTTTTGATCAAAAGGTTTCAAATATCACGAGAAACAAATTAAGTCAAGTGTCAACTTTTGTATGCACAAGAGTGTGTCTGACCCTATGCCAAGTACACTGGGGGCAGTTACCGATCAAAGTCTGTTTGATGTGAGGCTCATCGAGTGTTTACTCTGATGAAAGAGTCACGGAGCGCATTAGGAACTTCTTATCAGCAGTCTGGAGCCAGACTTTCTACATACTTTCTAAATATCTGTTATTTCAGTTTATTTCAGTTGCAGTTGCTCAGCTGGCAAACAAATTTTTGAATGACAGTTGATGGAGAAAGATGCTTTTATGCCACAGAATGGTGTAGTTATGGCATCTATCAGCAGGGGCTTACTGTACTGACCAAACTTTGACCCCTGGCTCCGACATGTTGAGCCACAGTGCAGGTTCGAGTCTAGTTTGTAGCATTTTTCGATCCTTATCCCTGCTTTTCTTCCCGTAAATTCATATCTCCTCACAACTGTTGCTATAAAAAAAATATGGCAAAAAGGCAAAACATAAATAAAAAAATAAAAATTTACAGATTTTTTTTTTTTTTTGATACATTTAGATATAAAACATTTTGGGGTGATATTAATTTTTATTTTTTTTTTTTTACATATTCTAATGCATTGGGTCAGTTTTTATGCACAATGCAATGATGCTTATTTGAAATGGAATAATGAGGAGACTTATTTTGAGAAAATGACCTTGAAAATTCAACACTGGTTACTGGTTCCCCTACGCGGTTGTTTCAAGAACACATTCCCTGGAAAAAGTTTTCATTGCCTTTAGCATAAACACATAAATGTTATTGGTATTAACTGTGTCTCTCTTTATCTCTTCTCAGGCTGTGTTGTTAATGGATGCCGAAAAGCGGATCAGACTTTTGCAGTTTGTCACTGGAACATCCAGAGTGCCAATGAACGGCTTTGCTGAACTCTACGGTAAATGAAGCTCTACAGTGCCATATAATATAATATAATATAATATAATATTATATAAAGTTAAAAATTTAACTAATAAATTATATAATATTAATACAACATAATGCAATATAGCTAGATCAGCATTCAGAGGATAATTTATACCATTTTTATATATCGTTATATCACCCGGCTATAAAACGACTCTGTTAATTTTTAAGACATTACAGACATAACTGTATGACTTTCTTTCAGCAGCTTTTAAATGTGTATTATGAAAAGTGCTATAAAAATAAGTTTGAATTGACTTATATAATATTACCAGTATATTATGGTAAATTGGGATTAAACTATATATGTACTGCTTTGTAAATGCATGTATGTTTCAGCTTTGAAATGTGTATTATAAGTGCTATAAAATTGACTTGATATGTAATGTAATATAATATTTCCAATGTATTATGGGGAATTGGGATTAACATACATATATGTACTATTTTGTACAGGTATGAATGTTTAATTTTTCAGAAAATGTCACTGGTGTTGCAGTAGTATTGTATCATTTCTCTTGATGATTTAAGATGTTAAACATATATATATATATATATATATATATATATGTATATGTAAGAAGATGTTTGTAGCAGCTTCATCTGTTTTTTTTTTAGATCTTAGCATTCCCCTTTGAGACCTATAGAATGGCTCCTTTCCTGATTGGTCCTTGACAAGTCATGTGATCTTTCACAGGTTCCAATGGGCCGCAGTTGTTTACTATCGAGCAGTGGGGGACGCCTGACAAGCTCCCTCGTGCTCACACCTGGTAAGACCTAGAGGGATTTGAGCACTTTATTAACTCAAACACATCAATATATGAAGAGTTCAGATGCAAAAACCTCTAAACCCGTCTGACATGTTTTCTTTTAAATGATTTTAAAAAATTATTTTTTTTTTTTTACCAGGCTTCTATGTTTAGGTTCAGTAATTTCACTTTAATGTCAATGAAAAGGTTATTAGTCAGTTACTGAAATGCCTTATTTTCAAAAATGTCACTTTAGTCAGTTCATTGGGTATTTTACAAATGTGACACTTTTTTGCTGTAAAACCAGCTAAGTCCAACTCTGTGGACAACAAGACATAGTAAAATGTCAGTTTCTGTTAGTTTTACAGCAGCAAAAGGAACACTGTTGTTTACTTGCGAAATCCTGTCATTGCCACTATAACGATGGACAAAACATGATGATAACTCGCCGATTGAAAGCCGGCTCATACGCACACCGCCATTCATCTTGAAATCATATGATTCGATTCATGTCTTCCAATTGGTTCTTCTGTGGACTTAGAGGCTATTGCTGACAAAGGGAAGCGGCGTTTAGTGGTTTCTGCCAACGAACTGGTATTTCTGAACGACACTGGGATTTAGTAGATTTAAAGTGAAAGTATTTGATGAACATATACTATGTGCAGATCAAGTAAAATGTTTGCATTCCAATAATTTCTTTGACTGTTACATTTTCTTCCCACTCAGCTTTAATCGTCTGGACCTCCCGACATACGAGTCGTTTGAAGACCTGCGAGAGAAGCTTCTGATGGCGGTGGAGAACGCCCAAGGCTTCGAAGGCGTTGACTAAAGAAATCCCTTTATATACACACGGTCTCCTAATGCAACCGACGAGCAAAGACATGTACAACACGCACACATCTATACTCACATATACACACTCTCGAGTTGCCATTGTACAGCCAGAACCCAGCGGTCGCAGGTGTGTGATGTCAACACAGTATATGCATGTATCTGTCTAGCTGGAATGACATTGGCTGTGAATGCGTTTTGATGCCAAACAGCCCTGCAGTATCCCACAAATCATGTTCTCTCCCAACACTTTTTATTTTTAAATCCAGCTCTGAGGCCATGGCAACTTTTATATTGACAGTAATCAAAACTTCAGTATTTGAAGGCCTCAGTGGGTGTGGCCTCAGAGTGGGCGTGGCCTTGATACAGCATAAAAACACAACCAATCCCATTTTCACATTAACATAATATAAGTTCCGCGAAGAGGCAACAATGAACTCTCTTATCAGGTCTTACTAACACCAGATTACCTTAGGAATCACAGCCAGGATGAAGGGCGCATCCTCATCCTCCCTTATCCCGCAAAGTACGCCAAGTTTCCCCTTCCTTCGTCGAGGATTATTTTTTTATCTTCTTTTGCAATGCCAAGAAGCAACGGGATGTTGATAATTGTTTTTAATAGTTAATTATTATCGCTGTTATTATGATACTGTTGTCATTCTTACTGAGTAAACAGATATTTGTACCAACAATGTGGTTTACTATTTTAAACAATGTTATTGAAAATGCATCAATGGCCTGGCTATATTCAATTCAATATCCATATCATCATGGGTAAAAAAAAAAAATAATAAAAAAAAAAAGGGAAAAAAACAAACAAACATGATCAACATGATTATTGTATTGCTATGAAAACTGGCATGAACATGTATCTTGTGTTTCAATATGATTACGTAGTAATTATAAAGCTATTCTCCTTCTTGGTTGAGAGCAAAGATCGAAAAAGTCATGCATTGGACATGTAAATGAGTTTGTCGGAGAGGGTTTTCTTCAATTGTAATAAGTATTGTTCTTATCTTAATTATGATTATACCTGTTCATAATGCTGTAAATGAGTTTTTTTGAAAGATGCGGTTGGACTCTTTTACTGTATGTGTTAAATCTGTTGGAAGTATTAAAGAGCGACACAGAGTGTAGCTATCTTAAAAGCGCTGTGATTCAACACTGCAAGTCTCGTAGACTTTCAGGACGTAAACTTTCTTTCTGTCTTTATTTCTTTCTATCTTGTTCCTTCTAACACCACTGTACCTATAAGGGCACTTTATTGATCACACACTAGGGTCATGTCACCTGTTTTTTTTGTGAACTTGAATGTGATTATCTATTATTTTCTTTTAAAAGCACTCAGTTACTTGGTGCAATATCTATTGTTTATAATCGGCCTGCTGCTAACATATCAGATCACAGCTCCTCCCTACAGCTGATCTGGAGTCAGACTGACTCTTCAGTGTGAAACTGGAAGAGTCGACGTCTGGATCAGCTCTGTAGGAGCAAGCTCCACCTGGAGTAAGACTTCAGAATTTTTCTATTTTCTTTTCCAGTCTTTTTTTCTGTACGCCTCCCCACTCACACTTTTCGGGCCGCTGTGGCTCTGTAGGTTTGTGATAACATTATGATTATTGTTGTTGTTATAAATTACCCTTCCTCTTTTATAGGGGCAGTTCTTTTTTTTATTGAGGAGGAACATTTACTGTCTGGTTCCTGCTCACCATGAGACCTTGCGATTCGTATAACTTCGTTCAAAATAAACTGATAAATGGAATTTAGATGTGTTGTCGTATTACTGTTTTATCCAAAAAGTCTCAAAACAGACATATTTTAAGATATGTTAGTACAAGCTGCTTTCAGTTAAACCAGCTCAAACATGCATTTTAGTCTGGGACTAGGCTTAAGGGGGGGAGATGCCATAAACACTTAAATGATAGGAAATATGGCTAAAATAAGAATTAATTTTTTGTGTGTGTGTCAAATATGTTTGGATTCTATGGGGCCCCTAAAGGGACATGGTGATGGGAAAAAAAAAATAGATGGGAAGAAAAATTATGTCAATGGTTTTGCGTCCACGATCAACATGATCATTGTATTACTATGAAGTTTACGCCCTTGCGTTCCCCCGAGAATCATTGCTTTCCCTTCCAAAACTTTTGCATTCCCCCGAGAAACTCTGCTTTCTGCGGAAAAACTTTTGCGTTCCCCCAAGAAACTCCTGCTTTCTGCCGAGAAATTTTGCATTCCCTGAGAAACTTTGGGTTCTGCCGAGAAACTTTGTGTTCCCCCGAGAAACTTTGGGTTCCCCTGAGAAACTTTGGGTTCCCCCGAGAAACTTTGCTTTCTGCCAAGAAACTTTTGCGTTCCCCCGAGAAACTTTGGGTTCTGCCGAGAAACTTTTGCGTTCCCCCGAGAAACTTTGTTTTCCGCTGAGAAACTTTTGCGTTCCCCAAGAAACTTTGCATTCCCCCGAGAAACTTTGCTTTCTGCCGAAAAACTTTTGCGTTCCCCGAGAAACTTTGCTTTCTGCCAAGAAACTTTGCTTTCTGCCGAGAAACTTTTGCATTCCCTCGAGAAACTCAGGTTTCTGCCGAGAAACTTTTGCGTTCCCCCGAGAAACTTTGCTTTCCGCCGAGAAACTTTTGCGTTCCCCCAAGAAACGTTACTTTCTGCAGAGAAACTTTTGCGTTCCCTGAGAAACTTTGGGTTCTGTCGAGAAACTTTTGCGTTCCCTGAGAAACTTTGTGTTCCCCCGAGAAACTTTGCTTTCTGCCAAGAAACTTTGCTTTCTGCCGAGAAACTTTTGCGTTCCCCCGAGAAACTTTGCTTTCCGCCGAGAAACTTTTGCATTCCCCCGAGAAACGTTACTTTCTGCAGAGAAACTTTTTCGTTCCCTGAGAAACTTTGGGTTCCGTCGAGAAACTTTTGCGTTCTCCCCCGGGAAACTTTGGTTTCCGTCGAGAAACTTTGGTTTCCGTCGAGAAACGTTTGCGTTCCCCCAAGAAACTTACGTTCCCGCGCAAAACTTTTGTGTTCCCCTGAGAAACATTGTGTTCTCTCGTAAAACATTTGCGTTCCGTCACAATAAGTTTTTGTTCCCTCGAGAAACATTGCATTTGCTTGCAGAACTTTTGCATTCCCCTGAGAAGCTTTGCGTTCCGTGGAGAGACTTTTGCGTTCTCGTGAAAAACGTTGCGTTTGCTCTCAAAACATTTGCATTCCCTCGCAAAACTTTTGCATTCCCCTGAGAAACTTTTGCATTTCTCCGAGAAACTTTGGATTCGCTCGCAAAACACTGGCATTCCCTCACAAAACTTTTGCATTCCCCCGAGAAATTTGTGAGCAAATGCAAAGTTTCTCGGGGAACCCAGATGTTTTGCGAGTGAACACAAACGCATTGAGATCTTCGCATCTCATATTTTTTCCATCACCATGTCCCTTTAGGGGCTCTGTAGTATTTCTTCCTATTGATTTCAAGGTAAATGTTGAAAACTTACTCATGATATTTCTACTTCTGTAGCTGCAATGTGGCTTGTAAATTCCCTTCATGTCTATTCTAGATTTCATTTTAAGATGAAGGTTGAGCGGTTGAGAGAAACTGAGCTTTGTCATTTACTGGATTGTCTGAAGTCGAAGAGAAAGCTTGATTGTGGGTTTTTTTTTGTTTTTTTTTTTTTTTTTACAGATATGCAATGTTACATGTTCTGTTGATTTGACCTGTTTCAAACCTGCAGGCACAGCTAACCGGGTAAAATCTGGCAGCCATTCAGTCTTTTTAATCTAGTTCAAGGCTGTTTTGACTTCTCCGATTTTCTACTTCTGTGCTTAAACATTACAAGCTTACATAATTTATGAAATACATACATACTTACATTAGTAATTTACACACACTACTGTTCAAAAGTTTGGGGTTGGTAAGATTTTTTGTGTCATGTTTTCCAAGGCTGCATTTTGTCAAAAATTATTAGAATTTAAAAGAACTGTTCTTCATATAAATGTTTTAAAATTACATTTATTTCTGCGATGACAAAGCTTAATTTAGTCTTCAGTGTCACATGATCCTTCAGAAATCATTCTGATATACTGATTTGGTGTTGATTTGGAACATTTCTTATCAATGTTGATAATTGTGCTGCTTAATTTTTGTGGACATTTTGACATTCTTGGGGAGTTTTTGATGACAAAAAAAAAAAGAAAAAGAAATTCTTTGAAAAACATTATAAATTTCTTTTTTAATCATATTAATGCATCCTTACTGAATAAAAGTGTTAATTTTACTCAGTAATTTTTTTTTTTTTTTGGACCTGACAACATAATTATGAAAACTTTGAAAATAATTCTGTAAAATATTTAATATAAATTTGTTATATTAGTAATTGCATATTATTTAACATGTTAATCATGCTTATATTATTCACAATACAAAATGATCATTAAGCATTATATTTTTATATGCTGGCATTTCAAAAACTTGCACATTTGTTTTTCCAGACAGTTGATTTACTTAGTGTCAACTCATTTATGGTCATTTCTCCATTAATGTTGCTCAGCATCACGGCTGTACACATGGCATGAGGCTCTAAGCGGTGAAGGAAACTCAGTTCATTCACACATGCAATCAGGCAGCTATCAGATCCAAGGACAAGCAAATAAAAGCGGCTTGCTGTCCTGTACACTTTATCAAGTGCTCTCTTTCAGCAATCACAAACAAGTCCAACTCCAAACTCACCTACACCTACCTATTCAGAGAATGAGCTTCAGTTATTGAAACACTGCGGCAGGCCTGACTGCTTCACTATGTTTGTCAACACTTCTTGGAAATTAGGTAAGACGCTTATGTTTTGTGGATTTGAATGAAATAAATACTGTCCTGTAGTGTCAGTATGATCTTTCTTTTGCACCTGCTGAAACATTTGGGCTTTGACAAAATCAAGAACAGGCATATTATCATATTTTTTAATCAGTGATTCAAAGAGCCTATCAAAACATTTCAGGTTGTCTCACCACTTTATATCGCATGATTGTTCTCATGGTTACAGATGTCTGAAATTTTGCCGGTGCATTTTATTGAGAACGCTTACTAGAAACATGTTTTTTTTTTCATAATCACTTGCAGGTTTTGGGTTAGTGACCTCGTCCCCACGTCACTGCGGATCAATACTTCTCTAAGCTTATCACAAAACTGTTTGACTAAACCCCCTCTAGGTACATATATGGAGGTTAAAGGAGAGCAGAATGACCAGTCATGGCAAACTTTGTTCAGAGACTGGACTTGTTTCTCGTTTTCTTGCCGACAGCGGGACCCTGGAAGAGACTATGTGAGGATATGACAGTGTGTGAATGTATTATACATAGTGACATAGTGTTTGTGTTTTCTGAAGAGTTTCTTTTTCAGTGTTCTTACTATTCCAACAGCATGGAGGAACATGTGGATCAGCCATCTTTACAAAACAGGGTCTGTGGTAAGTCAACTTGTCCACAGAAACTCTGAGAATGGATTTATCCAAGAAAAAAAAAAAAAAATCATAATTTGAGCTTATGTATAGTAATATTTAAGGCTGCATCATTTTTTCAGTAGGAAATTTATGAACAAAATGGTTGCTTTTTACAATTTACAGAAGAATGTTTTGTGAAATGCAAACTAAAGGCCCAACGAGTATTCACACACCAGAAGTGACTAAACTTAATGTTTTGACTAAGATTTACATAAAACTAAATCTTTGTAAAAGAACGATGGAGATCCAGCATAATTATCAAGTGTCGGTCAGTAGTTTTAAACAAATAACAGAGTTCAAGAAGAGACATTTCCAACCATTTTCAATCCACTGACCTCTTAATGGATTAAAACATTTTTTTTTAAAGAAATTAATACTTTTGCTCAGCAAGGTGGCATGAAACTGATGCGACACTAAAATAACAACCTTTACTATCACTGAGATACAATTATACTTTTATGACTTTTTCATTTCAATTTTAGTTAGAATTTTACTCATTTTGTTGTATTTGTTTTTATGTTTGTTTTTTTAATATCTACATAGTTTTTATGAATTTTTATTTCAGTTTTAGTTAATTTAGTACACCAAGATAGGCTTGTCATCTAGCAGAAATAAAATATTCAGATTATGATTTTTTTTTTTTAATGTTTGAAAATTATATATTTAAAATATTAAAGTTGTTTTTTTTTTTCAAGTTAAAGTTTATTTTATTTCAAGAAATATTTTTTTCATATATATGGGTTTAGTTTTAATTAGAATAACCCCAAAAAAATGTTATAAGTGCTGTTCTTCCGAACTTTCTATTCATCAAATAATCCTAAAAAAAAAAATGCATCAGGGTTTCCACTAAAATATTAAGCAGCACAATGGTTTTCAACCAGTTTTCTTGAGCAGCAAATCAGCATATTAGAATGATTTCTGAAGGATCATGTGACACTGAAGACTGGAGTAATGATGCTGAAAATTCAGCTTTGCTTCACAGGAATACATTTCATTTTAAATATATAGACAACAGTTATTCAAAATTTTATTACAGTTTTATTGTATTTTGATCATGTAAATGCAGCCTTTATGAGCATAATACACTTTCAAAACATCTTCCTGGCCTCAAGCATTTGAACGTAAGTGTAGCCTACTTTTTGTGCTGCAAATTATTTACAGACTTCATGATGCATTATTGCACATGACATTTTAATATCCCATATTAAAATATGGGAATGGCAATGGAACCGTTAGCAGAACTTTAAATTCTGAAGGTGTGGTTTAGATTAGGCTACTTTTTGTTACAACATAAATTTTTTAAGAAAATTCACAAAAAAAAAATGAGGAATCTAGGGCACAAACGATAGCTTAAAAGAGACCATCTGCACTGTTCCCATCACCGTCCGCTCCACTGACCGACATGTAAACAGAAGACGATAATCGATAACATTTGCACATGATCAGACTGTGAACCGGCAGCTGACTGAAAGAGAAGAGGGAAAAGGGGCTGACCTACCCTGGCCTTGTTCATTTAAGTGCAAGTAACTGTTCAGAGGTTTTTTGAGGGTTCAGATGAGATTACAACTCTCTGAAACTAGAAACGTAAGAAGACGAACTCAATATTATGAGCGTTTACAAAAAAAATACTGCATCAGCGGTCTTTTTTTTTTTTTTTTTTTTAACCATAGTATATAGTGTTTACCTGTCACAGGTAACAAAACAACTTCTGGAATTCGCAAACACAAGGCTATAAACCTACGATGTTCATAATAAATGTTTTAAGACTAAACTAGTGATTGAATCACCATTCATTTTCTCTCCCGTTTGTTGTCCTCCTGAGCTGTGGAGTGTGACAATGGTGTTTGTATCCTGTGTTGTCAAACGCCATTATCACACTAAATAGCCACGGTGAGACCTCACGACCTCCTCAGCCAATCAGCAAGCAGAGAAACAGATGATGTCACAGGCTGTGGGATTCTATTGTGGGAATATGAAACACCTTTGTGTCGTTAAATGAATACGTATGAGTTTGGGTAAGGTTGATAAATTGGCATCTGCCGAAAATAGATGTAATAGATCATGTCTGCCATATGTTCCTACTGACCCAGTTGCTGTTATTAGATATGTTAATAAGTTCAGTATGCATGTCATGTGACGCTTCCTTCGTATTGTATTTGGTATTAGCGTGGTATCTTCATGACAATAAAATCTACAAAGATTTGAAGTGTTTTAATGGGTCAAGTGTTATTTGTAACTCATGATATGATTAAAATCAAGCACGTACTCAAAAAAGAAAAATTATATTTATTATTTTACAATATATCATTCAGAAAAGCCCATTTAAAGCTAATACAACAAGACTGTGGTTCAGTCAAACCAAGAATCTTATAACCTATGGACCTTCAATTCACATTCACTAAGACCACTAATACTTAAATATAAGACTATCTAGATTTGCATAGAGTAGCTAGCATCACAGTTTTTAATTTCAGGTGATTCATTTGTGCGGTTCATTAACATTAACAGGACAAATATGTTGCTTCAAACGTGGGTGTTTATATATAGTAATGAGGCAACAAGTCATTTGACTTTCAAAGGATGATGGAAACGTGAAGGTGGGAGGATTGTCATTCTTACTGAGGCAAATCAACAGCTGTTTACTAGGGCAAGTGTACAAACTTTTCCATAGGATCATATTCACCACCTTATACTACCTTCCCAGAGACAAACAGAATAGATAAAGTAAAACTAAATACTAAACAGTAAATGAAATACATGTTTTTACTTGCATTTTTACTTTGTAAATTTTAACATTGAAAATGAGCAGCTTCCTACATTCAATTCTAGCAGTTACGTTAACAATTTTTACCATGTTGTACATTCATCTCACTCATAAGGTAAATATCTATTTAAAGGGTTAGTTCACCCCAAAGTGAAAATTCTGTCATCATTTACTGACCCTCATGTCATTCCAAACCCGTAAGACTTTGTGTGAATTGCCCGTAACTGATTGAAAAATAAACAGCGCATTCTTATTTAAGTGTTGTTATTTATTTAAGCTTCGTACATTCAGTTTAACCGCATTAACAGCAAGCCAAAGAGGGCAAGGTTTCAACTGAACTATGCATATACACTTTTTATGTTTTTGCTCCGTCTATGCAATAATTGCACATACTTAAAGGTGCAGTAAGCGATTTCTGAGAAACGCTGTTGATATTTGAAATCACCAAAACAAACACACCCCTACCCAAACGGATCACACCCCTATCTTGATAGCTCCGCCCCCAAATTCACAAACACAAAGTGCAACATAAGCTGCGTTTCCACACAAATTACCCAGAACAATTTGTCCCAGGAACTTGCGGGACCTATTGCTAGCTGCATTTCCACAGCGGTCTAAAAGTACCGTGAAGATAGTCCAGTGACATAGGACTGCGCGCGACTTTCCAGACTTTCCAGTTTCCGCTGGATTTTGTCCTCCTCATATAAGCTTAATAAAGCCTGAACCTCATCGTCAGTCCATTGGTCGTATTTTTTAAACTCCATTGTTGATTCAAATAGCAAACAATTCTTACTGCATGCACAGCAACAGACTTTAAAAAAACGATGGTTGAAATAAAATGCTGCGTGGTGTCAACCAATCAAAATACTGTGTGAACTCAACCAATCAGCATGTTCCCACCCCCGAAAGTTCCGAAAGCACTACCTCACGAGCAGATACTTTTAGAGGGGAATTTTTTACCTGGAACTTCATTTAGACCCTGGTTCCTGTGGTCGAAGAACACTGAGTACCACCCCAAAGTTCCTAGTTCCCGGGGAAAGTTCCTGCGGTGGAAACGCAGCTATAGGCACCTCCCCCCTATATGTATACACCGCTTACTGCTGATTGGCTACAAGTGTGTTTTGGTGGTCGGTCCATCCACTGTTAACAGCGTTTCTCAGAAATTGCTTACTACACCTTTAATTGAGCAAGGTATTCTAGCGTATTTCAACTGCTCATGGTATGACCCATTTTAATAAATTGAATTGAGGCTTTTATTCACGTGTAAACATTCATCAACGCACACATCAGATATGTTAATGATCTTTATGATCTTTTTGAAGTGACAAAGTTGAGTAGACTGCCAACGGAGGGACAGAAATCTGTCAGATTTCATTTAAAATATCTTAATTTGAGTTTCAAGGATAAACGAAAGTCTTGCGGGTTTGGAATGATATTAGGGTGAGTAGCCTAATTGATGACAATTTTTTCATTTTTGGGTGAATTAACTCAAGTTTTAGCAGTTAAAAGTACTATCATAACATACAATCATAATAACACAAGGAACCGTTTCCAGTTCTTTGTTATTATTCTGGCACGTCTATTATACAATAGTGCCAGTAGGCTAATAATAAAGAAACAGATGGCAGCACCACTGGCACAATAATGAACTTTTCAACAAAGCAAGTCAGGATAAAACACTATAGGCTGATAACTTCCTATATTTCTTTGGTTTTAACAAAAATATTACATTAAAAAATAAAAATCAATTCTGTCACAATCCACTTACTCCTTAAAAACATTTTAAAAAATCAATAAAATCAGTAATACGCTAATTAAAAATAGCACAAAAGAACTCTCAAGAAAGAAATAACCTCCCTACTGTCCTTACAGATGAATGTCATCTTACATTTAAAGAAACATCTCAGAAACACGTTTGTCCCTAAGAAAGACTTCATTGATAAAACCTGCAAACTATTTATCCTATAAGCAAATCTTCAGGGCTGCTGTCTAATCAGGATTTGCCATTCAGAACAGGGCCGAAGGTTTTTTTCTTTGTCAAGGGTTGTGTTTTTGGCTTTGGGGGGACAACGGTCCGTTTTGGCTTGGGTTGGAGTGACGTCAGGCCCAGTAGCTCACAGTACCTGTTACACTGATGCAGAGCTTTGAACTGATCAATAAAGGACGTGGCACAGTTTCCCTTGAATCCCTTATAGCTGGACCAATAAAAATAAATATTACTGCTTACTACACATTTTTTATTATAAATATTTAAATATCACTTAAATATAAGAAGGGGATATTTAAATAATTTATTATTAGAGCTGCACGAAAGTTTATAGTTCGGATATAAACACTGATTTCTATGGTAGTAATCAAAATAGAGTAAATGTGATCTCTATTTTAAACAAAAAAATTGTGATTCTCAATTTATTCAGAATCGTGCAGCTCTAATTTCTATTATATAGGCCTATTTACATATTTAAATATTTAATTGTGAAAGGGATATTTAAATGTACTATTATTATTATTATTATTTAATATAGATTTCTATTAGATATATTTATATTTGTTTCAGAACTTACCCTTTTTTACCGGTGGCAATCCCAACATCTGTTAGTTTCATACCGACACCTGTACATGAATAAAAATTGTGAATCTTAAAAATGTTTTGCTTCACTACATCTACATCCAACATCTTTACTGTTAATGTCGTGATGTGCAACATGTGGTCAAATGGAAGCACATTATTTACCCTGCATATCAGTGACCAGCAGATTGCCCTCTGTCTGTGTGTAGACCCAGTGCTGAAAGGCACAGCATTTCTGTCCCGCCTCAGAGTCTCTGCGCATCAGGTTGATCTCCTTCCCGTCCTTCACAGAATACTTCACGAAGTCTCCCAGCAGCTCCTCCTCTAGCGTGGCGTAAGGGATTTCGTTAGATGGCCGGTGCACCAAATAAATAGGGATGATTCTGGGAAATTAAATAAAGTGGGTTTTTAAAAAAAAAAAAAAAAAATACTGATGTTTATGAATGCTGATGAATTCACTTTCTTTATGTGTAAATATAAAATTTTTGCTGAATTTTAAAATGTGTCCTAGAGCCTAACATAATGTACACTACCAAAAAGCTACCTTTTCTAAAGCTTGGGGTCAGAAAGATCTTACATTTTATTTAGCAAATAAATTTTATTTAGCAAGGATGCATTCAGTTGATATGGAAGCTTCCGCCACTAAATAAAAAAATAAAAAAGGTAATTGCGACTTTTTATCTCACAATTCTGACTTTTTTCTTGCAATTGCGAGTTTGCATCTCACATTTCGCAATTGCATGTTATAAAGTTATAATTGCGAGATATAGTCGCAATTCTGACTTTATCTCGCAATTGTGAGTTTTTATCATTCTGACTTTATCTCACAATTCTGACTTTATAACATGTAATTGTGAGTTATAAAGTCAGAATTGTGATATAAACTCGCAATTCTGAGAAAAAAGTCATAATTGCAATATATCACGCAATTTTGACTATAACTCGAAATTCTGACTTTATATCACGCAATTCTGACTTTATGACCTGCAGTTCTGACTATTAACTCATAATTCTGACTTTATAACTCGCAATTCTGACTTTATATCACGCAATTCTGACTTTATGACCTGCAGTTCTGACTATTAACTCATAATTCTGACTTTATAACTTGCAATTCTGACTTTATATCACGCAATTCTGACTTTATATCTCGCAATTCTGACTTTATAATTTGCAATTCTGACTTTATATCACGCAATTCTGACTATGACCTGCAATTCTGACTATTAACTCAGAATTCTGACTTTATGACCTGCAGTTCTGACTATTAACTCATAATTCTGACTTTATAACTTGCAATTCTGACTTTATATCACACAATTCTGACTTTATGACCTGCAATTCTGACTTTTAACTCATAATTCTGACTTTATAACTTGCAATTCTGACTTTATATCACGCAATTCTGACTTTATGACCTGCAGTTCTGACTATTAACTCATAATTCTGACTTTATAACTTGCAATTCTGACTTTATATCACGCAATTCTGACTTTATATCTCGCAATTCTGACTTTATAATTTGCAATTCTGACTTTATATCACGCAATTCTGACTATGACCTGCAATTCTGACTATTAACTCAGAATTCTGACTTTATGACCTGCAGTTCTGACTATTAACTCATAATTCTGACTTTATAACTTGCAATTCTGACTTTATATCACACAATTCTGACTTTATGACCTGCAATTCTGACTTTTAACTCATAATTCTGACTTTATAACTCGCAATTCTGACTTTATAACTCGCAATTCTGACTTTTTAACTCGCAATTCTGACTTTATAACTCGCAATTCTGGCTTTATAACTCGCAATTCTGGCTTTATAACTCGCAATTCTGACTTTATAACTCGCAATTCTGGCTTTATAACTCGCAATTCTGACTTTATAACTCGCAATTCTGACTTTTTAACTCGCAATTCTGACTTTATAACTCGCAATTCTGGCTTTATAACTCGCAATTCTGACTTTATATCACACAATTCTGACTTTATGACCTGCAATTCTGACTTTTAACTCATAATTCTGACTTTATAACTCGCAATTCTGACTTTATAACTCGCAATTCTGACTTTTTAACTCGCAATTCTGACTTTATAACTCGCAATTCTGGCTTTATAACTCGCAATTCTGGCTTTATAACTCGCAATTCTGACTTTATAACTCGCAATTCTGGCTTTATAACTCGCAATTCTGACTTTATAACTCGCAATTCTGACTTTTTAACTCGCAATTCTGACTTTATAACTCGCAATTCTGGCTTTATAACTCGCAATTCTGACTTTATAACTCGCAATTCTGACTTTATAACTCGCAATTCTGGCTTTATAACTCGCAATTCTGACTTTATAACTCGCAATTCTGACTTTATAACTCGCAATTCTGACTTTATAACTCGCAATTCTGGCTTTATAACTCGCAATTCTGACTTTATAACTCGCAATTCTGGCTTTATAACTCGCAATTCTGACTTTT
Source organism: Ctenopharyngodon idella (assembly GCF_019924925.1). Taxonomy (NCBI): domain Eukaryota; kingdom Metazoa; phylum Chordata; class Actinopteri; order Cypriniformes; family Xenocyprididae; genus Ctenopharyngodon; species Ctenopharyngodon idella. The sequence continues at coordinate 7,113,079 of NC_067240.1, read as the reverse complement.
TAACTCGCAATTCTGACTTTATAACTCGCAATTCTGGCTTTATAACTCGCAATTCTGACTTTATAACTCGCAATTCTGGCTTTATAACTCGCAATTCTGACTTTTTAACTCGCAATTCTGGCTTTTTAACTCGCAATTCTGGCTTTATAACTCACAATTCTGGCTTTATAACTCGCAATTCTGGCTTTATAACTCGCAATTCTGACTTTTTAACTCGCAATTCTGGCTTTATAACTCGCAATTCTGGCTTTGACCCAAACTTTTGAACATACTGTAGATCTTACTGTAGATCTTACTAGATCTTTGAATGTTTTCACTTCACTCAGGAACATTTTGGTTAGGTACCTTTAACTTTTAATTGAGTGTACTACATACAAATCTCCTAGTTCTTTTTACACCTCACATTACAAACATTACTGTGTAACGTCAATAGTGTGTAGACAGCAAGGAGACAGTTGGAGAGTTTGATAAACTTACTCTGGCACCTCTCCAAATGATTCAGCAGACTTGGCCACACTATTGTACGCTTTAATATATTCCCTGGCGGTGTTCTGCACATGACATTCCTGGTTAATACAGAGAGAGAAAAAAAAATCAGTCCCAAATTTCCTTAAGTTAATTTCTTAATTAAACATCTCCCTGAAGACATCCATTCTCACCTCCACAGCCAGGCTGTAGTTCTTCTGGACAAGCTCCTCATTATTTTTAATCCCATAGCTGATGCCGTTGTGGACTTTCAGGACGCAGGGATGGCCAGGGTTGAATCGTGGCAGATTGCATTCTCTAAGAGTGGTCCTGAAAGCCTTGCGGTGCATGCCTTCACCGAAGTGGACCTTCTCAGTCACTATGCTAGCGGGTTGATTCTCTCCAAAGTACTGATCTGCGAGAAAATCCTCCTTAAATAAAAGCGGGCTGCACTGGATGTTCTCCTCATCCCCGTCCATTACCCTGGGCTCAGCTAGGAGATTAAATAGGGGGAGAACTGTTGTATAACTAACCAATTACACCCAGTAGCCATTAAAAACATATACCTGTCAGATTTGCATAAAAGAAAATGTTCATAATAGTTTAGCTACTCATAGGAACGGGAGATTCTCAAGAGACCATGAAATTAAGGTTTACCTGGTTTATCATGACTCGGAATGACTAGTTCCATAAGCACTGCAATTAAAAAATGTAGACAGTTAAGTCAATGTGTGTAATAAGCTATCTGCCATTATTTTATTGTCTTCTCCCTGCTGAAGCTTCAGAGCACAAGTTAAACAACCTGCTGTAACTTTCTGCTTAGTCATGGAGTACATCAGCAAATTAAAATCTTAATTTATAGCCTTTAATCAGATTATTGTGAGAAAGCAGCCCTCTATGTCTTACCCTCAGACGTGAGATGGTACTCTGAGGTTGAAACAGAAATGTTGGCAGCATTCAGACTGCATTTGTACAGCCCTAAATCTTTACTGCAAGCCTCTAGGATTGTCAGGGTGAAGCGGCCGTCATCCTTCTCTCTGCAGAAAAAAGAAAAACCTAATAAATCAATCATTTTTTTCACACATTTGGGCAAATATTTTCAATTACTTAATCAACTGTCAAGGCCCTAAAGACTAAATACAATGGTCTACGCAGATGTTCATCCCTGAATCCCTATTATATACGCTATAACTTTAGTTACAGCTTACAAAACAGCTCAGAAGGACCATTCTGGAAAGCAGAGGCCTGTTTGAGAGGCATAGTCAGCATTTAGTAGGAATGAATCACATGGTTATGTAAAAGGTTCATTTCGCTCCCACTCCAACTCATGGCTGAATCACCAGTGCGCTGATGTTCAGTCAGGTCTCTGCCAAAATGTACAGCAGATTTAGACAACGACAGAGTGCCACCAAGTGGTAAAAAAAGTTACGGTGTGTTTCTTCAGAAAGAATTATGTTTTTTCATCTTAGTTAACTAATTAAATTTGGACCCAGATGCAGATGATAAAGTAGGTATAAGATGAAGTGGGGACTGATGGGTAAAGAGGGTTTTTCTTACACTTTGTTTATCTCTGACAGCACTCTTCCCTCTTTAGTCCACTTAATGGTGGCATCAGGTGGGATGGGGCTGAACTGGCACCAAAGTAAGATGTTTTGGGGGTCAGCAGGGACAGGGTCAGCCTGGATCTCTGACACTACACAAGGAACCACAACTACAACAAAAACACATAAAAATATGTCATTTAAAGACCATTTTTCACATGGCCAATTATTTGTGCAATATTTGGTAACCTGCTGCCATGTATTCCCCTAGAAACAGCTTAACCCAGCCTAAAGGGATAGTTAACCCAAAAATGAAAATTACCGTAAGCATCCGTACGCAAGTCGACTTACGGCGGATGCGTAACTTCTGACGTGACGCAGGACGTATTGATGAACACGGAACCGCAGAGGATAGAACAAAAGAAAACACCGGTCACAAATTAGAAGTCTAAAACAAGAATTTTTAAATAGAAATGTCAGAAGATTTTGATATATGAATAAAGGAGCTTGAGTTTGTTGCCCAGCCCTATTTGTTTGAACCGCAAGAGGTGTAGAGGTAGGTGAGAGTAGACACCTCTCGCGGTTCAGAGGTTACGCTTCCGCCGTAAATTGACCTGTGTACGGATGTTTGTCGGAAACTGGTTATTATAGTTTATAAAGTTTTAAATATGGATATTTTTCTTACAAAAACCCATCACTTCACTTCAGAAGGCCTTTATTAACCCCCTGGAGCCGTGTGGATTAGTTTTATGATGGATGGATGCACTTTTTTGGGCTTCAAAATAGTGAGCACCACTCACTACCATTATAAAGCTTGGAAGAGCCAGGATATTTTTTAATATAACTCTGAATGTGTTCGTCTGAAAGAAGATAATCATATACACCTAGGATGGCATGAGGGTGGGTAAATCATTGGATAATCTTCATTTTTGGGTTAACTATCCCTTGAGGTGATTAGCTGGTCTCCTTAAGGTGACTGTTTCTTTTTTTCTTTTTTCTTTTTTTTTTTTTATAGAGGTTTTCTGACACTTGACCAGTTGGCAAACCACCTTAACTAGGCTGGGAGACCAGTTTAAACCAGTTAAGACCAGCAAACCACATCAGACTGGTTCAAGTTGGAGTTTTTTCCTGCAGGGTTCTGACATTTCTGACTCATAAACTGGCATAAAAACAAAATGTTGTAATGCAGGGGTATCCAATCCTGTCACTATTCTGCAGAGTTTAGCTCCAGTCCTAATCAAACACATCTGAACAAGCTAAACAAGGTCTTCAGGATTACTATAAAACCTCAAGACAAGTGTGTTTTGGGCAGGTTGAAGCTAGACTCTGCAGGACATTGGACTTTAGGGACCCAATGTCATGTAGAGTTTAGCTCTGTTCTAATGGATTGACTTTTAATTCTAAGTTGAACAGGAATATATTTGGAGAACCTTCTTTGGGTTTTGGAATCTTCTGCTTGACAACCTCACTGTAAGCTTTTCGGGTCACATCTTCTCCATCTTTTCTTGCTTGGCGGAAAATTGCAGGCAGCTGTGGCCTCGTCCTTATCGGAACTGCTCCAGACACGTCTGCAATTCGCCTGCGCTTTATGTCGTCACTCGGCATGTTGGGTAAACACTCGCTAGGAGAATCTGATGTGCACGTCTTATTTTCCATCTTGGCTGTGTTACTGGCATCTGCTTTGAGTTTTATAGGGACAGCTTTCTGAGTGGTATTTACGCTGGCAGGGTCCATCTTGGCCCCACTGGGTTCTACTTTGGGTCTCACTGACATGACTATTTGAGTGCTATCTTTGTTAGTAATGTCCATTTTGGTGGGAAGATGATATGCTGGTTTATCCAGACCATTTGATGCCATCTTCACATTAAGGTTCTCCGTCTTGCCAATTGTGCTCTTCTGAGCGCTCCTGCTCACTATGTTAGTTGGTGGATCGTTCTCGGGTTTTGACATCCCATGTTGCACAAGCTTCTTTTTCTTTTTCACTTGGACTTTAGGAACCGTCTTCTCTGTGATGACGATAGTTTCAATGACAGTAACCGGACAATCTTCACAACCAGCTCCTTCTGAGTTGAATTCGTCCTTCACCTGGGATGAAAACTGAAGATCTTGCTTTTTTAATGTTTGAATCCCATGTTGCTGCTTTTCAGCCAGTTTCTCCTTATGTTTAGAGTGTGTTTTACCATCTGAGGAAGTCTTGGAGGTCTTGTGAGGCATATTGTCTGTTTTAGGTAGTTCCTCACAGTTTGACAAAGAACAAAGACTCAAATTTCTGGGTTCCTCCAAGTCTAGAGTAACATATGCAACACGTTTGTCCTCAGACACCATAAAATGCTCTCCTGTGAGTAAAAGTAACTTAGAAAGCTCTTTGCTGATGTCACAGGTATCACTGTACTCTGATTTTCTATGAGTATCCTTGATGGAAGGATCATCAACAATCCCTTTATGAGAAAGATCTAGATCAGCTCGTGGACTGTCCTCTCTCAATAAACTATGATTGAGGAAATTATTTCCAGTACAGAGTGGAGCAAACGGCATAATAAATCCTGGAATTGTACTTCTTTCCTCTTCTCTTGGCTTCACTGTACAGTCCTCAGAGTTAGAATGCACAAACGATCCATTACCTTCAGCACATCCCGCCTCAGAAGACACGTGAACGTCCGATTGAGAGAGACATGTGTGGTGATTCACATTGGAGCCGTGACGCCGCTCCTCGCCACTCACACAGCCAGTTAAATTCTTGTTGCTGGTGTAAGCTGAGATCTTCAGAGAAGAAAAGCTGCTTTGACGTTCCTCTTCGAAGACCAACCCAAGTACAGAAATTTTGTCTCCAGTTACCTCCACCAACTTATTTCCCTCCGACTGAAACACAAAAACATGGACAAAACATTAAATGTCATGCAGAAGACAGAAAGGCCTATCTGAAGACAGCCTAGTAACTGAAGAATTAGTATCATTTGACAAGTCACAATTTAGGCCTATTCTCGTCCAAACTGCATGTCATTGTTTGTTTACGTACCTCACTGAGGCGATGGTCTGCCTAATGTAAAAATCGTTATGCTTTCATGCAGCAGTCCAAAGCCACATGTGGTTGGCAATGGCAGGGATCATCTCTATTATAGTGATCACAGCTACTGTGTAAAGCAGGTGAACCAATCACAGCTCTCCCACTACCTCAGGGGTCTGTGGGATTGGAGAAACTGCCATACAGTACGACACTGAAGTTGCGAGCAGGGGTCGTATTTCGGCCCTCAGCTGTGCTCGTGCCACTCAACCCCCTTCCTCTCCAGGTCCACTTTTGCTCTCTGGTCTATTATCATCTGCCACCCTCTATAATTAGTCTACATTTATGTTTATCAGTATTTTTCTCTGCACCTCACATTTCCTCAGCAGCCACAGCTGTCTGTCATGAATGAGGGAAATGGTGAATGTTTAAGGATTAGTGAGTGGGTTTAAGCCATACTTTGTGGATGAATTTGTCAAAAATGGCTCTAGAAGTTAGTGTTTGTTATGTGTGTATGAGAAAGAGAGAGAGAGAGAGAGAGAGAGGGAGAGAGAGTACATTATGAAGTGATATTCATGCATGGAATGACTGGGCTCTTCCAGCACATAGAGTGTCATAATAAATAATGAAAGTCACAATGAAAGTGTTAAAAACATGTAAGATCTATTAAAGGAAATGTTGAAGGTGACAGGCTATTTAAAATCACATTCTGTCACAGTAACATGTAGAAGACTTTTCCATAATGGAAATGATATCTAACAAAACTATGTAAAAAAAAAAAATACCACAAATACCATGGTATTGGCATTTTTTGTGTGACAGTAATGCCATGTTTTTGGAGATGTACCAGTGTATTCTTTAAAGTACAGTAGCTTGGTATATGAGGTATTAACATGGTGTATGATCCCATCATTGAACTAAAGGTACAAATGTCAATTTCTGTGTAATTCTGCAACCATGTAGTAGTTGCATTCAGATTCAGCTTTTAAAATACTTAAGCTCAATATGAGGTTATTTCAGTGCAGGTAACCAAAACTAACCTTTAGGTTAAACTGAAAACTCTGAAGTGCAAATCTCTCAATGCAAATTGCAAAAGACCTAAAGAATACTCCACATCTGCAGTCTACATCTGCCTGTGCTAATTATATTTGAAGAAGTGTGCTAGTAATCTCACCTTTGCACTCCAAAGCTCTCCAGAGATGTGCTGACTTCCATATTGTTTGGGGTTGAACTCATTTGCAGAAGACATACACGACTTTGATGCATTAAACGTATCAATGGCTGCATTCTTATCTGGTTTAAGAGATTCGGATTTAACCAAAGTCTCCAACAAACTCATGTTGTTCTCCATCGTTGTATTGTCCCGACTGTCTGCATCTGAATGTGAAGGAAGTCCATCTTTATCTCCTTTAGTTCCATTAGTGTTATCAGACAGGACTTGCCCTCTGCTTGAGGCTTGACCTGGTTCTTCTGGTTCTAGGACGTTCAGAGACAGACAAGTCTGTCCAGTGTTGTTTGCATTATCTGGACCTGTCCTTTGCTCCAAAATCTTGTCCTGGATTGCCATACTATGCTTAGAACCAGAGCTTGAAATGTTAGCACTCAAGTCTTCCAGATATGTGTTAACTGAGATGTGCTGACTTCCATATTGTTTGGGGTTGAACTCATTTGCAGAAGACATACATGACTTTGATCCATTAAACGTATCAATGGCTGCATTCTCATCTGGTTTAAGGGATTCAGATTTAACCAAAGTCTCCAACAAACTCATGTTGTTCTCCATCATTGTATTGTCCCGACTGTCTGCGTCTGAATGTGAAGGAAGTCCGTCTTTATCTCCTTTAGTTCCATTAGTGTTATCAGACTGGACTTGTCCTCTGCTTGAGGCTTGACCTGGTTCTTCTGGTTCTAGGAGGTTCAGAGACAGACAAGTCTGTCCAGTGTTGTTTGCATTATCTGGACCTGTCCTTTGCTCCAAAATCTTGTCCTGGATTGCCATACTATGCTTAGAACCAGAGCCTGAAGTGTTAGCACTCAAGTCTTCCGGATAGGTGTTAACTGCCTGGAACCAGTCTGAAAGAGCGCTAGCCCAGCTGTCTGAGGACGACCACCTCTCAACAGGTTTAAACCTCAGCTCCAAATCCTCAGCATGGTGGTCAATTGAAATGTTCTCTCTCCTGGAGTAATCTGAGGCTTTTGTGTTGTCTGAATGGGCCGTAAGGGGGCTGGGAGAGCACGAACGACCCCACTTGTCAAAAATAGCACCCTCATCCTCTTCACCTGCCAAGAACTGGCAAGCGTCCAGCCACAACTCACTACCAGCCTTAACATCACGTTCCATTCCTGTGAACTTTAAGCAACCGCCCCCGGTCTCCTCAGAACATTTACCTAAATCTCCATTCGTGACAGGTGTTGGGTTAGGGACCACCTGTGAGAGATCCTTCTCATGTTTTTCACCAATCTGTGGTGTTTCAAGTATGGATTGGGGGGAAAATGACTCATTATTACCTATTGTCGCACCCGTATCATGGCTACAAGCCACCAATGGTTGCACTCTACTGACTTCAAATGAGAATTTTGTATCTATCATTCTATCAAGCATGGAATCATCAGTTCTGTTGGATTCCAAATCCGTTACATCATGTTCTGAAACCTGTCGAAGGTTCTGAACCGTCTGGGTAAAAACGGCAGTGCAAAACTCACCATTTGAGGAAGCCGAGTCTTTATTTACAGTCTGAATGATCTCACTGTCATTGGCAGGCATGTCAGCTGTTTCTAATACGTTGCTCATCCCCAAAGAATCTAATAATGTGGAGGCATGTGTTAAGATATCTGCTTTGTGCAAATCGGCCAAACATATAGGATCGTCAGTCTTCGGATCTTCTATCTTTGGTGTCTGGGAAGTTGTGAAGCCAGCACACGTCAAGTGCCCTGCAATGTCATGTATTTCTGGGTCAGTGTTATAGGCAGTCACTGCTTCCACTGCTACATAAACACCTTCAGGTGTATCCCCGCAGGTCTGGATGAATGATTCAGGGGAAGTCGCATCAGTCTCATTGTTTGCTATCGAAAATGGTTGTTCATGGTTTTTCTCACTATTCATTACATCAGAGACAGTATTTACCAGGGGATCGTCATCATTAGCCATTTGGCTAACCTCAAGTCCAACACTCTCAGAGGAGGAATATTGGTTTAAAATGGTGTATTGGCTCATTTCTTCTTGTCTGTTGTGTTCTGTTAATGATGGAACTTCTGGACTCATTAAAGTGCCATGAGCCTCATTTGGATCCTCTATAGTTTTTAAATCACTTTGTTTGTTATTTTGATTTCTGTCTATCATATTGTCCACGTCCATAAGGTGAATTGGGTCAGGGTTGTCAGTGCTGTTCGTAATATTGTCAGTCTCCATTACAACACCAGTATCAAAGTCACAATTATTGCTTTTATCAGCATTTGGATGATTTATTTTCTGTTCAATCAGTGCAGTGTGATCCAGGGGATGCGTTAAGACTAAACCACTCTCGTTTTCTGTTTCCCCGTGAATGTTTGGACTATGGATTTCCATGGCCCTGCCCTGGCTTTCTGAGGCTGGATCAGGCTGTTGATCAGGGACTGGACTGACGCTGTCGTCTGTCTGGTTGTCCGGGGCATGGGCCGGCTCATCTTGCTTTATGGGCACTGAGGCGAGGGAAGAGTTGACAGCATCTGTGTCCAAGAGCAGCAGATTGTCAACCCGCTCAGCTGTCATCTCCTCTCTCTGGATCACTGCGCACACACCATTGCAAGAGAGGAAATAGAAAAAAAGAGGAAAAAGAAAACAAGGAACAGTTAGACGCATAGAAATTGAGAGCTCATTTAAAAAAGAAAGATTCAGCAAAGAATGATTTTCATGATTTGTTAACACAACATTTTTTCTTTTGTCAAATCAACTTAGATAATTAATGTAGTTCAGATAACATAAAATTTTGAGTTTATGTTGATTAAACCAATTGCCTTCATTGTATTAACTCAAATTTTTAATTTCAATGAACTCAAAATTTTAAGGCAACCAGGTAACTTACTTTTTTACATTAAACCAACAATTCTTTTTTACAGTGTGTGGCACTATTGTGGTTTTTTAGACATTGTATTCTTTTTAGTAGCTTGGGTTAAAGGTGCAATATGTAGAATTTTCTGTCCTCTAGAGGTCGCTAGAGGCCTATTCAAAACAATGGCGTAGCTTGATGACGCCAAGTTTGAGCGCGGAATCTTGGGACATGTGGTCTTCACCTCACAGCCAGTGGAAAATAATCGGGATAGGACTCGGGAAGAAATCATGTTCATGGATGTGATTATTAACGTTACTGTAGTATGAAGCAGAGCAGGGCCGAGTGTTGTGGGAGCTGAACGAGGCCGCTGGAGCGATTGCGCAACACACGCCTCACGAGCAGCGGAACTTTTATTATGCCACAGTCGCCGGCGCTGCTTCCGCTTTTCCGGTCATGAGTATGAGGTAACGCAGCTCTGTTTATCATATTAGATACATTTGAGTGTGTTGATATGATGTTATAACGTTACTCTGTGTGTTCGCTCGGTGGCTGCTATGAGACACTTGTTACACACTGCAGTAAGATAGATCGATTTTAGAATATCGTATTAAATGCTGGATGGCTTGTGTTGATAAATGACATGCAAGATAGATTTGAGATTAAAAACGTTGAAAATGTCTTTCAGAGAACATCTTTAATATTGTAATATTTAAGAACATTTTCATATTGCATTACCTATTTAATGTTAAAGTTAATGTTAATTTAATGTTAATTATAAAATGTATATTATTGTATTATTTATCTAATATTAAACACACATACATTTATATAATATAAATGAAAAATGATATCATATATATATAAAATATATAATAATACTAAATAAGCTAACTTAATATAAAATCTTTATTAAATAAATGTCATTTTAAGTATTAAAGTCATTTTAGAAATAAAAATAAATGCGTTTAATCCTAGGTTTTTCCATTACAAACAACCTGTATTGTTGCCCGATGGTGTTGGGCTACACTGGAAAACTGACTGACTGATTAGTCAAATGATTTTCCATTTAGATTTGTATCAAACCATGTGTGTGTGTAATTTCCATACGTGATTCCTACGTCAGCGCTATCAAATGAATATGACTCAGCCCTGTTTTTCCTACCTGCATGATTTTCTTAAGCTACTCTTAAACTGTCATCACGCACTCAGATGCAACACTTCATAAATAACTTAACAGACGTAAAGCAAAACATAAATAAATAAGGTCAATTATTACTCATATACACCACCTGACTCATTTAATATGCATGCAAAACAACAACAACAAAAAAGTACCTATTCAAAAAAAACATGACCTTTAAAACTACATTTCTTGTTAGAATATGAAAAGTGCACTGTGATAGTAAACATAACTATAAAAACATCTGTGTAATTAATTCAAGAAATAGATAAAATACAAAAATTATTTTATTTTAAAAGTTAAAGTCATTAAACCTCACAACCTTTGAGAGTCCATTACCTTAATTAGGACACATCTGTCATGAGAGACCTTCCAAAAATCTCACTCTTAAAGCAGACAGCTCTTGGCATCAGTTCTCTGCATTCACAACAGAAACTGTTTGTCCTAACAGAGAAAATCCCAGTGACAAAATCCCACTACCCTTTTTTTTAACATCCAAATGGGCAATTATACTCAACAGTGATGTAGGTCTGGAGAATATGAGGTTCACGTAAAGCTGAAATGTCTTGGGGGTTTGGGGAGAGGGTTTATTTTTAGTCAACATCCCCCTTAGTTCAAAGTGGGTTACCTGATAGCAGAGACATGTGCCATGCCAGATGATTTATCACTTCACCGCTATATTTGCCCGCCTTGCGATAATCAGAGTTGACAAACATCACGAAGAAGCTCTCCGAGGTGTTTTCATCTGCGGAGCCAGAATGAGATTATTACTGTCAGAACAGTGGAGGGGAATTTGACATTGAAAGGTATTTTAATGCCTTTCAGAGTCAGTTTGCCAAGTGTTTATCCTGCATCAGTGTTGCAGACGCAGATAGAGGGAATTTAAATAAGAAATGTTTAAAACTCCACAGGGAGGATCTGATCTACAAGCTCTGACATAGAGGAAGAAGATTGTGTAGTTCTCAGAAGTGCTTCGTTCTTTCCTTAGACACGCTAATATCCATCACCTTATCCACCTTTTCAAATGCTCTCTCTCTCCAGCACACACCTCTGTAATGTGAGGTGGCCTTCCCAACAGGTGCATTTGATTCGAGGAACGCAGTAATGGAAACTTTCTCTCTATCTCAACATCTATGTGAACTGATTCATGAAGCTGTCAACAAGCAGCGTGCTTGATTTTCCGTTTCATTGTGTTATTAAAGAAATATTGCATTATTGATCATTATTTTCCTGTTTATCACTGTAAAGCTGCTTCAAAAATAGAGGTTTGATGCAAAAGCACCAAGTACCAGAAAAGTCATCTATACAATTTGTGTTCTAGTATAAGTTTTTTGAATTCATACAATGGCTTTTTATGAGAAGCGGACTGAACTTTTTTAGGTGAGCTATTCATATATTGTTATGTGGTGCACAGATTATAAACTGACAAAATTTGCATGCAAATTTTACTGCAAAATTAGGGTTCAGTGTGAGGTTCACTTGTAAATGTTGTGGCAATTCCTATGAATATTTAATAAGAGGTCTGATAAACCAATCTGATTTATTAATCTCTTAATTTATCACTTTGGAAGATATCCATTCATAGTTACACTGTTTTTTTTTTATTAATACTTTTCACTAATCAAAAGTGACAGTAAATACTTGTTACAGAAAATATATTTCAAATAAATGCTGTTATTTCTGTTCATCGAAGAAAATGTAACTTTTTTAGGTGAGCTATTCATATTGTTATGTAGTGCACAGATTATAAACTGACAAAATTTGCATGCAAATTTTACTGCAAAATTAGGGTTCAAAGTGAGGTTCACTTGTGATGAATCCAAAGTTGAGTTCATTAAAGGTTTCATTGTTGTGTTTAATATCTCCCTCAATTTACACGCGTGTCTCTGGATGCAACAAATTTATTCGACATACTCCAGCTTAGGATTGGCACAGGTCAAGAAACCTTTAAGCTTTGCAGGCTGTTAAAATCGTGCTGAGGTTTCAGTCTTAAGAAAGTGTTGCCTTATGATTGATCCCTGTGGGAACATACTGTCTTCAATCCTTCAGTGTCCTACTGCAAACCTCAGAGGGCATAAACCCTTGACTCCAGTCTGTGTCCTGAGACCGGGTCATGAACTACGCACACACTAGAATATAAGCTTTTACACACACAGGTTTTTTTGCTATCAAAGTGAGGAGGTGTAATGGTTTTTATACTGTACAAACTGTACATTCTATCCCCCTACACTACCCCTACTCCTAAACCTACCCATCACAGAAAACATTCTGCATTTTTACATTTTTAATAAAACATTGTTTAGTATGTTTTAAAGCTATTTTAAATATGAGGACTATGTCCATAATATATTTCCTCATATTTCATGTTTACATCATAATACCAGTGTAATACCCATGTCATTATACAAATTTGTGTCCTCATAAATCACAGAAACATACACACACACACACACACACACACACACACACACGTTGGGTTTCCATGTTTTGTGGGGACTTTCCATAGACAATGATTTTTATACTTTACAAACTGTATATTCTATCCCGTAACTCCTAAACCTACCCATCACAGAAAACTTTTTTTTCAAAAAGTTTTCAAAATTTTCAAAAAACATAATTTAGTATGATTTATAAGCTGTTTTCCTCATGAGGACCAAAACGTGTCCCCACAAGATTAAAAGTGTCTATCACTATCCTTGTGTGTATCCTTGCGTCCCCACAACGTAGGGAATACAGTACATGAAACACACACACACACACACACACTCACATACACACACACACTCACATCTACAAGTCAAGTGGTGTGACCTTATTTCCCCATTGAGCCTCACTCATCAGATTCCTCTTAAAACACACACACACAAACACACACACGTCTATAAATGCAGATGCCTCTCATAAACAGTCAAGCAGAGGAGTGGCATTAGATTACACAAAACATCACAACATATCTTTCTATAAAAATAGATATGTAATGTTGTGCAGTGGTTAAAAAATGGGTTCAGCATTTAAATTCCCCTTGTAGTCAATAATATCCGTTAAAACTCGTCTTTGATCACCAAAATGACATATTTAAACGTTTTTTCCTGTGAAAAAAAATGTCTTCATGCCTTAAAATAGCTTGAATGTAACTCTACACCCTTGCTTCATTTAGTATACACGGATCTATGAATATGCTAATTAGCCCCGCCTCCACTCATTTGCATGAGCTCAGAGATCCACTCGGTCAACTTACTGAGGTAAACGCAGCACAATGGTATCGCTTTTTATTTTTTTCATTTAATATGATTAGCCTTTTGCTTGACTACGTTATCAAACAGCTAATAATGTGTTGCTAATGTTACACAAACCATGTTCCCGTTCGTCAGACAGCTGCCTTCGAAAGATCAGCATCCTTACAAACGCTATGAACAACTCAGAACGTCGGTGGAGAAAGGCCAGTGATGGGTGTAACGCGTTACCAAGTAACACGTTACTGTAATTAAATTACTTATCCACTGAAAAAGTAAAGTAAGGGATTACTGTTCATTTTTTTTTAGGTAATTTAATTACAGTTACTTATAATGTACTTGCGTTACATACTGTAAATTAGTTCAACAGTTCTGTTTAAATCAATATTGAATTTAAAATTGAAGTTTGTCGTCTGAAGGTAAAAGTGAACGCTGCCCCTTTAAAATCGTTAGCTGTAGTGAGATGTGCGTGAGTTTGCAACTTTGAACCAGTTGGCTGCGTAGTCGCTGTCTGAAGATGTCGGCAGAAGCGAGTGGCTGTTTTGCAGAATGGAAATAATCCAATTACTTCACTTTTTTTGGTAGGCAAGAACATTACGGTAAAATGTAAGCTATGTCCTAGAGAGAAAAAACTACTCGCGCTCTCTGAGAGACGGTCTTCAGTCAGTGCGCTCTCAACCAAACCGCCTCTCGCGAGTGTCAAATTTTCGCGGTTTATTACACATAAACGTTCAAATACACACACAGTTATGTCAAAATGCCTGTCTTGGCGTATATTCGCGTTGGTTATGTGAATGTGAACAGCAAGTGTAGCAGCTTATTGTCTCCGTCCATTAGGTCTTAGTGACAGAAGTCTTTAAAACATGCTACTGTGTACTATTGGCTGTCTGTATTATAAATGATAATCAAACAACAAAAGAAAAGCTTTAATAAGGATTAATCTATATTTAATTTATACAGTTATGATTATGTAGAGTTATTTTATATTTGATTATTCAATTTCTGTGGTATTTTTATTTACTACTATTAGACCTACCTGGAAAAAAATATATACCAATTTTATTTGTATTTTTATATATTTTTACCGTGGTATCGACTTTGGTATTGAGTATTATGCACTTTTGGTGATATCAGTACCAACTACTAGATTTTTGGTATAGTGACATCCCTATTTGTTACTAAAAAATTTTTAAGTATTATAAAGTAAATAAAAGTATTATAGTAATAAAGTTAAAATGTTTTAAAAAGCTATAAAAGGCTAAACTATTCCATGTTTGACTAAATTATTAAAAAAGTTTCCTTTCTATTGTCTATCCGGTCAAGGCTTATAGGGATTTTAAGAAGTAATTAGTAAGTTACTTATTGAGTAATTAAATTACTTTTCAGACAGAGTAATTAGAAAAGTATTTTAAATACAACATTGATGATGTAATTAGTAATTAATTACTTTTTTTAAGTAACTTACCCAACACTGAGAAAGGCATATAGTTCATCATAACATCATAATGTACATACCAGCTGCTAAATCTACCCGATTTTTCATATCAACAGAAAAATATACCGGAGACTCCCCTGCTTCAGAGTGGTCATAGTTAAGCCCATCGGCAAGTTGATGTGATTGGTTACAAGGTAGTTTGTGACGTCACAGACACCAGCGATTTCAAACCGTGTTTTTGAAACTGTCTTTAGATCCCTGCAGTTTTAAAGAGAAAATACTCAGAAATGGTGTTGACTCGTGAATTTGCACATGGTTTGTGTTAAAGCATATTAAAAAAACACCACATAGACATATAAACAACATTAAAAACTTGATTTTCACCACAGAGGGACTTTTTTAAACTAAAAAATAGATTCACAAATATTTCTTTCACATTGCTATCATTACAATCACTGCCCGGTCACATTTTTCTCACAGCAAGAAACATCTCATGTTTATAGCTCATAGGGAGATTGACGGCATACAGTCTGAGGTTTTGGCACTGTAATAAAACACACAACAGACTGTTACATCATTCATGTTACATCATGTGTGTGGTGTATTATTTTCTGATAAATTTATGAGCGGGTCATTGACAGCATTGTGTTGGATACAGGAAGAGGTGTGGACAGGCTAGGGGTCTTGAACTCGGCATGACCATTCCTGTGTGTTTAACAAGTCATGTTGATGTTTTGAGTGTGTGTTTTTATGTGTGTCTGAACAGTTGCTGGGCAGATATACGGGCCAGACTGATTAACAAATGCACACATCTTCACTTGAGGTGAAGACCCACTCAGTTATTTTACACTAATAAAATGTGTTGATGCCAAACACACACCCGTATTCATAAAAACTGATATGAGAACTTGGACATCTTTAATTTGTTTTCTTGGAGGCCGCAATGTCTTCGCAGTCACATCAAAATAGAATGTTATAGGTCATATATTATGTTTTAGAAAACTGATTTCTGACAGCAGCATGGTATACTGATGGTATTCGATGGAAATAACATGGTACTTTTACATTTACATAAGGTACTGCGCCATTATCTATCTATCTATCTATCTGTCTATCAGCCCGACATCAGTGCTACATAGTGGTAATATATATATATATTAATTACCACCATGTAGCACTGATGTCGGGCTCTTGTATTCTTATCAAAGAACAGAGTATCACTACACACTCAAAGCACTTTAGACACACGTGTGTTAAACAATGTTAAGAACAGATTGCACAGGGCTTGAGTGTTGACGTATTACAGTAAGTGAATAGCCTAAAATTTTGTATTAAATGAAGGTTAATCTTACATCATCAGTTTAAGAAAGAGGGAAAAAATTCAATACAGCTTTAGTAAGTGATATTTTTCAGCATCTGTTCAATAACCAAATATATAAACAGTTGGTCAGGCTATTTTTTTTTTTTTTTTTAAATTCTGGATTACAGAGAATGAATATTAGTAAACCAACTTTTGATTATCAGTCAAATTAAATTGTTCTTGCTTATTTTTTTCACAAATCATTCCAACATTAGTATTCAATTATAATAAAATCTATCTTTTTAAATACAAAATATTGAGAAATATATATAAAAGAGAAGAAATTATTTAATAAGAGGTCTGATAAATAAATCTTTATTAATCTCTTAATTCATCACTTTGGAAGGTATCCATTCATAGTTACACTGTTTTTTAATTAATACTTTTCATTAAACAAAAGGGACAGGAAAGACTTGTGTTGTAACAGAAAATATTTTTCAAATGCTGCTCCTTTGAGCATTCTGTTCATTAAGGAAAATCTATCATTTAAGCAGCGCAACTGTTTTCAAATTCATAATAATATAAAAATGTTTTTTGAGCAGTAAATCAGTATATTTAAATGATTTCTGAATGATCATGTGAAACTGAACACTGGAGTAATGATGCTGAAAATTCTGCTTTGCCATAAATTACATCACAATAATATGTTTTTACTGTATTTCTGAAAAAAAAAAAAAAAATGCAACCTTGGTGAACATAAGTGACCTCTTTCAAAAACATTAAAAATACCAACCCCAAACATTTGAACGGTAGTGTGCGTGTGGTGTGTGTGAGATCAAACCCTGTTGGGAAAAAAAATATTTGTCATATATATACATACTTGGGTCACTTCCCCTACATATTAACACGCACCAGCATGACCCATGTTGTTATTCCTCCTGAACACTTCTACACTCTAACGTAATAGGTTATATCACAAATCACTGCGCAATCAGTCTTGTTTAGTGTAATTGTGTTGTTATTCCCAATCCAGACACATGCTTACAGATCTAGTCCTCTTCTGGCACAGAACCTGAAGCATTCTTGAGTGGAGATATGGAAAACGTCCAGAGTGTCAGCTTTCTAAAGTCAGTTAAATATAACTTCACTAGTATGTGTTGTTGCACAGGGCATCTTCTTGCTGCACCCTATGAATCACTGCATACGCGATATACGTGCACAGCAGGGGGTTAAAGGTGGGTGAGAGGGGCTTCAGCAGAAAGTGGGGCAGCCTTTGACATCATTCTCAGGACTACGCTCCAGCTGGCCCAAAAGAAGCACTCTTTAATGAAAAAATGTCAGGACAAAGTGACTCAGAGGGGCTAACTGGACCAGACCTTGATTTGAATTTGTCATATGTGAATTCATCCATGATACTGAATAAGAAGACTAATCTAAGAAGCATCCATCAACAGCTGGAAGACATTCTGACAAATAAAGTCACCATGCAGTTATTACACTGTGGACAAGACCACCTGCTAAAACGGTTTCACAGCTCTCAAATAGCTAATGATTACTTAAGACTAACGTCATAAGTACAGTGCCAGTAAAGCATACTTTAGTGTAGGAGTCATGTTATTTTCATGACCAAAAGTAGTAGGCTATGCAATCCTGATGATGTTTCTTAATCATATTCATCTTTTGTAAACACGTCATTCTTCATTTTATCCACAAGGTAGCGCTGTAGACCTGTTATTTATCAAGGAAGCCTTTATATTATAACCTTACACGGAATTTAAGATGTTTTTTCTTGAAAAGATTAAGCACATTATCGAATAACAAATATTAAATATAAACGTGGTGTTCTAAATAGGCTACTCTTTCAAAGATAGATGTCAGGCTTTTTTTTCCCTCTATCGACTAACCTGAATAAACCTTCACTTCACTGACTGTAGAAATGTCATATATAATCATTAAGAGTCTCAAATTACCTTTCATGTGCCTTTTTAACTTTGGAAAGTCCAATTCTGTAGCGAGCTGTCATACATTTCAATTAATCGATTCGAAGAAACAGATTCACTGATTTGTTTGAGTATCATTCATAAGTGTCCCCAGGAGTTCCCGCCAGGTTATTACCATAGACTGTAAAGGTTTACATGGCTTTTTTTTTTTTCTTTTCTTTTTCTTTTTTTTTTTTTTTTTTAACGTGTGTGGACTTTGGTTATACAAAATACCACAAATTCTTGATCTTGTAGGGACATTTTTGGTACCTCTGAGGAAAACAGCTTATAAATCATGCTAAAAATTATTGAAAATGTAAAACTGCAGAAAGTGTTCTGTGATGGGTAGGTTTAGGGGTATGTTTAGGGTTAAGGGATATAATATAATTTGTACTGTATAAAAATCATTGTCTGTGGAAAGTCCCCATAAAACATGGAAACGTAATGTGTTTGTTCAGAAATATTTCTAAAAAGATATTTGTTAACTATGAGTTAAACAAATTTGCCCAAATCAAAACAAGAAACGTTGAAAATAAACTAAGAAACAAAAGGGTTTTTTTCCCACAACGCAGGCATTATTATGGACTAAGTAGCTACTAGCAGTATAGTAGGCTAAACAAAAAAGCTTGCTACATACTACACGGTGTCAGCCTCAGACGACACGCCCACGGACCGTTGACTGAACTGACGCATACGGCACACTTAACTGGAAACACTTCAGGATTTTCGAAGTCGTCATCTGGTTGGTTGAATTCTACAGGATGTCCGGGAGACGTGTGTGTCGCGTTCTTTAACGGTCCTCCTAAAACCCCCTCATGGAAGAAGAAAGCCGTCATGTTTACAACCGTGGCAACGAGCGTGTTCCAGGATCAACTAAGCGCTGGATTTTCAAAAATATGTAAAGTTTGCAGTTCCATTGTTGCAGTAAACTTACACAACGTTCTTAAATGAATAATTTATTAGATACACACCGGTCTGTTATCGTAGGGACATCGACTTTACATTTTCACACCCCTACACACAACGCGGAACAAAGCGAACTGTGATTGGTTGCGTTACATGTCAGTCAAACGTCCCCTTGGGCAATCCTTGGCCAATGAAAGCTGCGATAGAGTCCAGACCTTCTGCCGTCAGTCTGAAGGTCTGGCTATGCGAGACTACATACAGTACTGTATATAGTGTGCAGCATATGTTGTGCACAATGTGTGAATTTTCTGTTCCCGTAATTCCTGGATGACCTCCTACATTTGCCAAAATGAATCATATACTCAAACAGAGCATACTAAAAAAGAAGAAAAAACAAAAAGCATGCTTACTGGAATACTGTGTCCCACACTGCAATGCATTTGACTGCTTTATTGGACCTGCAATTTTTTAAAAACGTTTTAACACACAGTTTTGCAAATATTAATTAGATTAAAATGGAAGTTTTCAGTGAATTGAGTTTTATTGCTTCCATCACTTTCTATTTTTTAAACTGTATTAGGCAGTAGTCTATCGTATACTGTGCATTAAGTTGGTGTTAAGTTAGAGTTATTGCAATCCTTTAATTTGAGCTTGACCTTATTACACAAAAAGTCAAAATGAGTTGCATGAAGTTTTAAAGTAGTTCTGTAATTTCTAAGTTGTCAAATAGCTAACTGGCCTCTTGAAGAGTTGATTGACCACTTGATGTTGATTGTCTTCATATGATTCAGATGTTGTGGCTTGCCTGATTACAGTGGGCACACAAGTGGGTTATATACTGTACTTTATTTTGATTATAGTACATTTACTGTGTTAGAATCTAATGAGAATCACCATTAAAAAATAAAAACTTAAAATAAATGAGTGCATTACTAAATGATGCTTCGGTTTCATTTTCTTTTAAATGTTGATGTTAATTGTCCTAATATGATTCAGATGTTGTGGCTTACCTGATTACAGCAGGCACTCAGGTGGGAACATAACATGTTTGTTCAGAAATATTTCTAAATATATATTTGAAAAAAAAAAAAAAAAAATATATATATATATATATATATATATATATATATATGAGTTATGTGTTTTTTCTAGCAAGCTTTCTTTTCTGAATTGACTAATGGGATGATTTCGTGATTTTTTTGTTTTTTTTTTGTTTACAATGATGGATTGTTAAATGACTCATCTTTCACTTCCTGCTATTAAGATGTGGTCGCCTCAACTGCACTTCAGATGCTGACGTCTGGTCAGTGTTTTATTGTCTTGAACTGCTCACACTTGAGGTACTCATGCTTGACCATGACATCAGCTCATTTCATGTAGACGTCATTTCACTTATGCAGCGGAGACATTTCCTGCATCATAATATGAATACTTCCCTGCTACACAGTATGCAAAAACAGTATGCATTACAAGTAACTTGAGTTATGTAATCGGATTACTTTTTTTCAAGTAACTAGTAAAGTAACGCATTACTTTTAAAATTACAACAAAATATCTGAGTTACTTTTTCAAATAAGTAACGCAAGTTACTTCGTTTTCCCATTTATTGACTGGCACCTCTCCTGTCCTTTTTTTGAGAGAAATCGGGAGTGTAGAGGTGTTGTGTGCGTCATTATACCATGGTACCATCACAGTACATTGTTTTTACTCTCTGTGAGTCACTTTTACATTACTAAAAAAAAAAACAGTGTAACTATATGACAACATACACTACTGCATTGGACTTAATTCATCTATTAATTCTGTACATCAATATAGGCTATCATTTATTTTATGCATTCAAATAACAACACCAAAGCTCTTTAACATGTTTATAAACTAATCAACAGCTTTCACAGAATGAAATGAGGTACAAGGGAAATAAATGAATATACTGCACTTAAATCTTCTCTTGTTTCTTAAATATATATAAAGGTAAATCTTCTCTTCACCTTCCAGTTTTGAGGGAATGAAGCAGGACTTATCGTTTTGACAGGAAGAGATACGGCTTTTCAATTAGCACCGTTAACGCGTAACCTATAGGGATTGTCAACAGCAGATGACCCAGAAACAGGTAGAACTGAGGACAGAAAATGAGAGAAAGGAAGACAAAATGCTAATTAAAAATAGCATCCAGAATGAATGAACAGTTCACCATGACTTGACTTGATCAAAAGTGACAGTAACATTTACAGAGTTGCAAAAGATTCCCATTCCCAACTTTACTTTCTATTTATCAAAGAATCCTGGAAAAAATGCATCAGTTTCCACAAAAACATGAAGCAGAACAATTGTTTTCAGCATTGTTAATAATAAGAAATGTGACACTGAAGACGGGAGTAGGCCTAATGATGCTGAAAATTCGGCTTTGTCATAAAAGGAATAACTTTCACGATATTAGATTTTACTGTATTTTTGATCAAATAAATGCAGCCTTGGTGAGCATAAGAGACACTTTTCAAAAACATTAAATTAGCTACATGTAAGAATTTTCGTGTATTAATCGCTTTTTTATTGCCAATGTGTTAACAGCTTGTAACAAACTTAAAAATCCGACTTGTAGCCTGTAGTAGACTGATTTTTATGAGGACTCCGGACGGTTTTGCCGGGAATATCCAAAGGAAACTATCATAACATTGTAATTTTAATTAAGCACATCTGTCGAAATTATGTCGATGAATCATGTTCAGTCACTGTTTTGGCAAAGGCTCACTCGCGTCACTATGGAGCATGTGCACGAGCGCAAGCACGAGCAATGAGTTGCTGGCTGCAGTTCACTTAACGGCCACCGGTGTCGCTAATAACAAGAGTTTCTGAATTCTACATTTAGCCCCTTTTAAAAAATGGTAACACTTTACAATAAGGTTTCATTTGCTGACATGAACTAACAATGAACAATGCTTCTACAGCATTTATTAATTTATATATATATATATATAAAGTGAGCTTAATTGATCCATTTGTTGGGTAATTGGATAGTGTACTATACATCCACTTGCAATTTGATGTGAAATACCTTAACTAAATAGTGTAACTGTCCTGCAAATTCTCATTTGCATTGATTTGAAGAGAATACTTACAAAGTTGAAGTCTGTGTAGTGCATGGTTGTCTCTTGTTTGCCATTGTACAGTATAATAATGATGGGGTGGATCAGATAACAGGCAAAGCTGATGTTAGACAGAGGAGCCCACAGGCCTAAAGACAGAATTTTATCCACAAACCCTGTGCAGACAGATAAATATTTAGGTACGTTTAAACAGACACCACTTACATGCATTTTTATTGGGCTGACAGTTATTTAATTATGGTTGAAAGGTGCTTATTAAAATGATTTGTTATTATTACACAGCTGGTTTCATGCCTCATATTGCAATTTAGTCTCTTTCCTCTCACTTAAAATAATTTCAATTCAAATCAATGTTCATTTATTTAGTAGCAGCCATGTATTAATGAGTATAATGTACGGTCAGCCACAGAAATAAACCCCTACAAGTCCCTTTCTGTTTGTTTTTTTGCGATAATAATTAGCTGACTGTATGTTATGCCTTATTTATCATTTTTACTACAGTTTGAGTTTTCAAAGCTCTTATTGTTACCTCCGTGTCCTTCCTCACAGGCCAGGATGATCCAGACCAGAGCCAGGGCCCAAAGCGAGCGGTGCATCCCTTGATAAACAGCATGAGGAAGGGATGGATAAGGCGGGACTTCTCTCAGCACATAGGCCAATCCCACTAACAGGGCCATGACTGACAAGGAGCAGAGCCAACCTATGGCTACCTGCCACTGTCACATAGAAAAAATGATCTGTTATTTGAAGAAAACTCATTTTTGATGTAAAAACGAATACTGAGACTCAATAAAAAGTATTAAAGACATTGCCTGTTGTTTTATAAGTGTCTCTTTCTTGGTTGTCATGTATATTCCAGCAAGAATGCCCAGCAGATACGGCCCATATCTTGTGTAGGGTTTGTTGTAGTAATATTGAAAGTAGCTTTCATATGTCCTGAAAACAAGCCAACCAGTACAGAATATCAATGAATATAAATTGCTTAAAAAGCAATTTAAAACAATTAGGTAACATTTAAAGGGTTAGTTCACCCGACTATGAAAATTCTGTCATCATTTACTTACCCTGTTGTTCCAAACGTTTAAAACTTAAAAATGAAGATATTTTTAATGAAATCTGAGAGATTTTCATTCCTCCATTAACAGTCCACGCAACTACCACTTTGACGCTTCAAAAAGTTCATAAAGAGATCGTAAAACTAATCCATATGAATTGAGCGGCTTAGTCCAAATTTTCTGAAGAACAGATTTATTCACATATAAACATTCATCAACGCACATATCAGTTATGGTAAACTGAAGCTCAAACATACTTGCTTGATGTGCGAAAACCAATGAGGTTCATTCTCGTGTGTTACGCAGCATGTTTGAGCTTCCATATGAACCAATGAGGCGAGTCAAAAAAAGCAAGGTTGAGCTTCTGTTTATGTTTGCTGATCAATATTTATATGTGAATAAAAGCCTAAATTAAATCTGTTCATCATATAAAGTGATCGTGTCTTTTCAGAAAATGTGGACTAAACCACTCAATTCATATGGATTAGTTTTACGATCTTTATGAACTTTTTTAAGCGACAAAGTGGTAGTTGTGGGGTGTCAGTGAAGAGACGGAAATCTCTCAGATTTCATTTAAAAATCTAAATTTGTCCCGTCAGTTATTCTTTTTTTTTTTTTGTAATTTGAATACGGAAGGTGCTCTGGCGGAAGCTAGATATTTTACTTTATAACATGTTAAATATGGATTTTTTATAATAAAGAAGAAGGCCTTTATTAACCTCCCGGAGCCTTGTGGAGTATGTTTATGATGGATGGAGGCACTTTCCTAAGCTTCATACTCGTTGTTTCCCATTCACTGCCATTATAAAGCTTGGATGCTTCAGGATATTTATTAATATAACTCCGATTGTGTTCATCAGAAAGAAGAAAGACATATAGACCTAGGATGGCTTGAGGGTGAGTAAAGCTTGGGGTAATTTTCATTTTAAAGTGAACTAATCCTTTAAGGGAACAAAAATCTGACTCAAACTGACTCTGCATTGCATTGGCAGCTGCTAGAGGCCATAATCAGCATTTTAAAAATGCGATTTCATCTCATTGGGAGTGTTTTCTCAGTGATGAAATAAAAGAAGATCTCTTACAATGTGGTTGGCTGGTGCACAGGGAGATGCAGGAAACCAGTGATCAGGGCTCCTGTTACACTGGAGAGCATTAGGAGAACCGACGACACAACGACAAGCACACTTTTGTTCCTGGAAATAAGCAAAGAGCTGTTGATTATGACCTAGAAACAACTGGCAACCTTCACATGGGTGAATCTCACAAAATCTGTCAAGAAAAATGAGAAATAATGGTTTGTTTAAAGACAACAAAGCCAATTTTTAGAACTATTAAGATGGTTTGCATTGCATTCTCATTACTGTAATGAGAAAAATCTTGTCCTTTTTAAAATCTCATTGAAAATTAATACTTTTAATCAGCAAGGACGTATTAAATTGATCATAAGTGACAGTAAAGACATTTATAAAGTTACAAAAGATTTCTATTTCAAATAAATGCTTTTATTTTGAACTTTTTGAAAAAAAAAAAAACGTATCACAATTTCCACAAAAATATTAATTAGCACAACTGTTTTTATTTTATGAGTACCAATATTAGAATATTAGAATGATTTCTGAAGGATCATGTAAGTTATGGCTACTGACAATTCAGCTTTTCCATCACAGGAATAAAATGCATCTTAAAATGTATTAAAACAGAAAACAGTTATTTGTAATAATATTTCACAATATTACTGTTTTTACTGTATTTTTGACCAAATAATTGCAGCCTTGAGCATAAGAGACTTCTTTCTGAAACATAAAAATAAAAATCTTAATGTGCCCGAATCTATGAAATTATTTTAAAGTATTTATAATTTGTTGTACTGCTTTTAATTTATTTTTTATTAGATTACTTTATTCATTTATTATAGTGCCTTTACTGTGTTAGAATCTAGTGAAAATCACAATTAATAAAAATAATAATAAAATAAATCAGCAAATTACTGTAATTATGATACTAAAAAAAAAAACTTTTTAAAAAAACGTTTTTTTTTCTTTTCTTCTTCTTTAAATTTTAGGGTTAAATATGATCTTGACATGTTTTCATGAAATTCACCCACATGTCTAACATGAGATATAAAGGGTGGTGTGGTAATAAATTCTGTATTTATGATACAGGGCTGAACTTACATTCTGTACAGGAAGATCAGAAAAGGTGTTGTTGCATAGAACTGGAAGTCAATGGAGAGATACCATGTCCAGGGTGCACACTTCAAAAAAAAAAAAAAAAATTGTTGTCATAATGTCATATATACTTTTAAACATATGCTGCAATGAAGTGAAGTGAAGCGATCAGATCGATCAAGATGTACAATGTCTGTGATGGTGAAGAGGTTGTTGATGAGGAGCAGGTTTGACCACCAGTATTTCTTACAGCTGAAGACCTCATCCTCTGCTATGAACCAGAACACCCCTCTCTGAACAACAGAGAAGAGTCCAACGGTTAGGCACACGATGAAGAGGTGGAGAGGCTGAATCCTGGCAAGAAACATACAGCATAAAGGCAGATGATTATCAGAAAATCAACCCTGAAAAAAATGGTGTAGAACTAATATGACTGGAACTAATATTGACTGGAAGCTATGAAGATAAAACTAACCGCTTGAACCGCTTGAAGAGGAAATGAGCCACCAGACTGAAACTAAGCGTGTTATCTGACCTCTGGATGGAGTTCAGCAGTGATTTGGCACTCAGAAGACCACTGACACAACCAAACAAACAAGTCATTGTCAATATTAATAAACCAGTTATTCTTACAAGCAGCAAGATTATATCAAGCAACATGGTTAAACAATGTTTTGGTTAACACTATTTTAAGGTGACGTTAAAGTTTAATTACACAAATAAGTAATGAGTAATATTAATTAACTGCATGTACTTAATATATAGGGTTTGGTTTAGGGTTAATTGCTTGTAATAATTATGCATACTTTAGTAAATTACGGATAAATACCCTACTTATCATAAGCCAATTGTACACAATTATTCTGGGCATTTTCTGTACAATATACCTGCATTTATTTTTCTGAAACATAAATCACAACTTTTATTCATGAATAAATACAAGCATATTATTTAAAAACAAATGCAAATAAATAGATAAAAATTATGCCATTACTTAATTTCCAATAATTCTCATAATTTCAAATGGGAAAATACATAATTGCCATATTGGCAACAGCTTTTCTCGATTTAGGTCTTGTGTCCACAAACCGTTTTTTAGCGATTTTTTTTTTTTTTTTTTTTACAGATTAGAGTAATGTAACGGAATATCCGCGGAACTATTATTTGTCGACACAATGTAACGTACTTGTTCTGGCACTCGTTTTGGATGAAGAGATGTGGTTGTCGTTTGCATATGGTCATTTGTTATCGTTACACAAGCAGAATGTGATGACTGGTCGGTGTTGTATTTGTCCCGCCCCTCCTCCACTGTAATTGGACGGCTGGGTAAAAAGTGACAGTGATGAGCGCTGCATTTTACCCAAAGTTGGACATTTTTCGACTCTCGGCGACCGGTAAAAACGCTGTGTGAAATACCTCGTCACGCGGTTTGCATTTTATAAAAAAAGCGGCGCTTCCATTGAAAACAATTGCAATAATACATCAGCCTTGGGGGAAAAACGTTTTGGTTGGACACAGCAACCCCTCAAAACAAGCCTCAAAACATCTTCGTAATTGCATAGCAACGCTCTAGCAACCATATAAACTGTCTCAGAATGCCGACTCAGTATTGGCCGGCCTCCTGCATCACACGCATGCGTCATGCTGCTCATGTGTTGGTCAATAGACGGATTCAAACAAACGTTTTGTGGCGTAAACTTAACTTCCGCTAGATTTCCACAAAGAATCAATAACAACAGAGTCACTCTAAAGTAGATTATTTAGATAACAAGCAAAATAAATAACAAGTAAATTACATTAGCTAACAAGTTAAAACTATAGTTGCGTCCCAAATGATGCACTATACACTATGCACTTATACACTATGTACTTATGCACTATGTACTCACCCATGTAGTGTATGAATTTTATAAGTTTATTTTGTCATTCAACATCGGAGTCCGATAGCCCCTCCCCCTCTGCAACGTGCTTAAAGCTAAAGTGTCCAGCATTCAGTGTCCACACTTCGTTTTTTTTCCGTTAATTTAGTGCATCATCCGGGTATTTAAGGTGCACTTTTTATTTTTGGAATTTTCTGTGTGAATGCACTACTCGCACTATTTATACTTAAAAACATAATAGAATAGTGCATAAGTGCGAATTGGGATGCACATTATGTCTAGCCAGTATTATTTTGGGTTACCAGTAGAAGAAAAGAACCTTTACTTGGCCAAACTTAAACCTGACAAAGTTACTACCAGACCTGTTCAACAAACACAGACCGGAAGTTACAGTAACTTCGGGCCAGGTGTGTAAAGCCCCGGGTATACTTCGGCCGTCCACGTTCGTGCACCGTCCGCATGATGTAATTTTCGTCATGCGGAGGGCTCGCGGCCAGCCGCACATCCGCGTGTATCCGTGGTTTAGTATACTTTCAAAGATGCGCGGACGCGACTGCGCGCGAGACATGTCTGGGCACGGAAAGTGAAGTATACCCGGGGCTGAGCCGGCGTTCTGACACAGAACCCGGAAGCCTGCACTGTCATGTAAACTGCGTAGGAGAATCAGGGGAGAGAAGAAATTGTTGAATAAATTCGTTATTTTTGTTTTGTTTTTGCACACAAAAAGTATTCTCGTCGCTTCATAACATTAAGGTTGAACCACTGTAGTCACGTTGACTATTTTAACGATGTCTTTACTACTTTTCTGGACCTTGAATGTTGTAATTACGTTGCTTTCTATGGGAGATATAAAAACCTCTTGGATTTCATTAAAAATATCTTAATTTGTGTTCCAAAGATGAACGAAGGTTTTATGGGTTTGGAACGACATGAGGGTGAGTAATTAATGACAGAAATTTCAGTGTTGGGTGAACTAACCCTTTAAAACGGAAACATTTTTCCTTCGCGTTTTCGCGTACAGACAAAAATGTTACCAATGATCCCCGTTCACACAGATCAGTGAAAATGATTAAAAACGCTGTATAATTCATATGCAGTAGTTGGCAATGTCACTTTATAAAGAAACTTTGACATGAGCCATTGCTAAGGTGGTCTTACCCCAGCAGCAGAAAAGAGTCAACCGCTAGATACACGGGCCCACTGAAGGCCAAGACATACAGAGGGTTCTTCTCTACCATGTCCTTCCACCTCTTATCATTATCTACATGGAAACAAATCGGGTGAAACTGATGAAATCAGGTGAAAGACATGGACAAAACTTAGTCAAAGTAGTGCGTGGATACGGATATCTCCCCCTTAACTCTCACCCAGGTTACTCCAGGCACTTAGCTGCACGGTGTGACCTGAGATGATCCAGAGTAGACTGAGGATACGGATGCCATTCAGAGAGGAATAACTGCTTCCAGAGCTTTCTGTGGCGAGTAGCCCCTGACTGCTGTTCTGCACAGAGAGCGCCTGAAGACACGATAACACAGCTGAGAAAAGAGAATATGAGGACAGAGGAGGGGAAAAGGGGGAAATAATGCAAGGAAAGGGCATGAAGGGTGAAAAAAGAATCAATTAAAATGGGTCAAATCAGCACATGTTTGAAGAGTATCCACGTGAGTCTCTTTGTGTGTACTTGCTCTTTGAGATGCCGTGCTGGACATTTTCTGCATTTTGATTCCTCGTTTGTGTGGCATCAGGGGCACCACTGCATTCTTTACTCTGATTGGCCGAGCCATTAGTCAAGACGGCGCCGTATTGGTTGGTGTTTGAGGTTTGAGCAAAACCCACCACTGGCCTCACTTCTCTCATTCTTTTCCTTTTTATTAACGCCACACAGATGGAAGCTATGAGAGGAAGTGCCAATAATGCACAGCACACAAACCTGAGACACAAAAAACACTCGTTCAAGAGTTACTTACACACTTGTTGATGTTTTTGTTTCAAGAAAAGAAAAAAAAAAATATATTTGCAATCACATCCACCTAGAACACCCTAGCAACCACCTAGAACCACCTAACAACTGCATCAAAAGTCTCAAAACACCTTAGTAACTGCATAGCAATGCCCTAGCAACCACCAGAACACCTTATCATATAACTAGAAACACCCTAGCAACCACCAGAACAACGTAGCATTTATATAGTCTCAAAAACACCTTAGAAACTGCAACCTAGCATTTACCTAAACAGAACAACCTGGCAACCATATAGTCTCAAAAAATATTAGTTATTGGATAGCAGTGCCTTAGCAACCACCCAGAACAGCTAGCATCTACCTAGCTATGCCCTAACAACCACCCAGAACAACCTCACAACTGCATCAAAAGTCTCAAAACACCTTAGTAACTGCATAGCAATGCCCTAACAACCACCCAGAACACCCTATCATCTACCTAGCAATGCCCTAGCAACCACCCAGAACAACCCATCAACTGTATAGTCTCAATAAACCTTAGTAACTGCATAGCAATGCCCTAACAACCACCCAGAACACCCTATCATCTACCTATCAACGCCCTAGCAACCACCCAAAACAACCTAACAACTGCATCGAGTTTCAAAACACCTTAGTAACTGCATAGCAATGCCCTAACAACCAACCATAACACCCTATTATCTACCTAGCAACGCCCTAGCAACCACACAAAACAACCTATCAAATGTATAATCTCAAAACACCTTAGCAATTGCATATCAATGCCCTACCAACCACCCAGAACACCCTATTATCTACCTAGCAACGCCCTAGCAACCACCCAGAACAACCTATTAACTGTATAGTCTCAAAACACCTTAGCAATTGCATATCAATGCCATAGCAACCACCCAGAATGATCTATCATCTGTATAGTCTCAGAACACCTTAACTGCATAGCAATGCCCTAACAACCACCCAGAACACCCTAACAAATGCATCAAAAGTCTCAAAACACCTTAGTAACTGCATAGCAATGCCCTAACAACCAACCATAACCCCCTATTATCTACCTAGCAACGCCCTAGCAACCACCCAGAACAACCTAACAACTGTATTAGGTCTCAAAACACCTTAGCAACTGCATAGCAATGCCCTAGCAGCCACCCAGAACAACCTAGCATTTACCTACTAACAATGCCCTAGCAACCACCCAGAACACCACACAGCTGCATAAAAAGTCTCAAAACTTCTTAACAACTTCATTGCAATGCCCTAGCAACCACCCAGAACACCCTAGCAACTGCATAAAAGTCCTAAAATACTTTAGCAACATTCAAGTTCTTTTCGAGCGAACACAAAGTTTCTTGGTGAAACACAAAAGTTTTGAAAGAGAATGAAAAGTCTTAGGGGAGATCAAAAGTTTTGAAACATTTTTTCCTCCCATCTCATGTTTTTCTTTTTTCTTTTTTCCACCACCATGTTCCTTTAGGGGGCCCTTACATGTGCAAGTACCAAAAGTCAAATAAAAAATGTACTTCTAAAAATGTAAACCTGGAAGTAACAATCAGGTGTGCTTGTTTAATAAAACACCCATTCTAGGCTTAAACCCACATATTGTGCATATTTGTTTGAAAGCAAATGTGTGTGTGTGTGTGTGTGTGTGTGTGTGTGTGTTACTCACAGACAGACTATAGCAGACAGGTCTGGATGGGGGGAATCACTGAAGCATTGTGTCATAAATATGCCCAATGTGGAATCCGACATCAAGATTGAAGGCACAGAAGGAAGCAAAGAGATGCGTTTCTGTTCAAATGCCTCTGCAGACACAAACACACAAATATAGACAGGCGTATACATGCCCCACACAAAAATGATGAAGAACCACATTAAATCTATACTTCTTTTATTATCTTGCATCAAAGTTCAATCATTTGTCTAATCTAATGCAATGACAAAGATATTTTAAGGGTAGCATAATGATTTCAGACATAATCAGACACAATGATTTCACTCACCATAAATCACTAGCGTCTGGACTTCTGATTCTGTACAAGAGTCTGGAACACAAACACCCACAAAGTACTCCACCCTATCCTGCATAACAGAAAAATATCACCAACAATCGCTCTTTCATCTCAATTCGAGACCGTATCAGGTTGTTTAATCAAATTGCAATATTTGTTTCACACACTGGCATGATACATGACACACTTATAATACAAAATATGCAATATTATAAAATATTTTTTCTTAGTGAACTGAGGTGTATATATTGTGCATTTGCATGGTTTGTGTGAATGTACCTGTTTGAGGAACACCTGGCAGTACTGTCCCCTGAACTCTGGGCCCTCCACGGACAGACACTCTCTCAGAGATCCGGGTCGGTTCACGTTCCCTCCCACAACATCACTGCCAATCTTACCAAACGCATCATACACTACAACAACAAGTGGAGCAGGACAGAAGACATGAAAAACAATCACACCATACTATGTTCACGTATATATATATATATATATATATATATAAAACAAATGGATAAAATAAAAGAAAAAGAAAAGATTGATAAAGAAAAGAAAGAAAAAAAATAGGATACATTATATGAACAATAAGTAGCTCTACGATATTTTAAATGCTTCAAATATTATAAATCAATAATGGATAAAAAAAAATCTATTAAATAATAATAATAACAATAATAACAACAATAACTGCATAGCAATGCCCTAGCAACCACCCAGGCCAGAACACCATATCATCCAAGCAACACCCTAGCAACCACCCAGACCAACCTAGCAACTGCATAAAGTCTCAAAAACACATGGGGAAAAAATATTGGAAAACAAACAAAAAAAAAAAATATTCTAAAAAATAAATCTAAAAAATAAAATAATAAAATACCTAATATTAAAAATAAATAGCACTACGATATTTTAAATGTTTCAAATATTATAAATAATTGATAAAATAATAATAATGCAAAAATAACTGATAAAGATAAAAAATTATGAACATAATATGATAATCTAAATATAAAATACTATATATATATATATATATATATTGAAATAATATTGAAAATTAACAGCTCAAAGATATTTTAAATGTGAGAAATATTATAAATTGATATTGGTAATAATAATAATAAAAGTAATAAAAAATAAAAATAGACATTTTATATAACATTATATAAAAATAAAATTATACATAATATCAAAAATAAATAAATAAATAGTTCTAAGATATTCTAAATAATATTTCAAATAATATTAATATTGTTAAATAAAAATGACTGATAACAGTGTTACATGATTCTGGGAATAAAACAGAAAAAATAGAAATACAAAATTTATTTTATAAATTGCATGGTGCATTTTTTGCACCATGCAATTTATAAAATAAATGTATTTCTAGACCTCTTCAGTCTTTATTGGATTCAGTGTGCGATCAGCTATTTTTTTCTGTTTGGCTCAAGTATTTTCTTGGCTCTACGCACCTGAAGGAAAAGGAACTTTTTGTCAATTGAGAGCGCAACAATTTCCTCTGATCTACAATATGATTCTGGGAATAAAAAGCAAAGCTCAACCTGAAAACATGACCCCTATTCAGGTAGAGGTTTAAAAATTATGCTTCAGTAAAAGTCTGGCATTATTACTTACTCAAGACTGCATATTTGCTTGGAGTTTCTTTCTGTAATTCCTTAAGGAACGTTGTTGTGTCCTCCATGCATTTTAGCGTCACGTTCCAGGCACATGCGTTGTGGCAAACAAACAGGTACATCAGAGTGACAGCACTCCATGTTAACCGTAGCATCTTGTACATTATTTCATTTTTGCGGTTTCACTGGTTTAAATAATGTGAGAGCAGGACACATGATGGGAGAAGAGGTGGACATGTGACCCGTCATACTCTCCCACCATCAAAATGACCATGGAAATCAAAACACCACGCTCGGATGCTAGTCTGCTCATCACACCCAAACCAAACATAATCAGCCCTTTACCACCAGGAGGCCAATGAACAACTCAACAACACGTTTGTTTTGTGAATGTGGTCATGATTAGGTCTCTGCTTTGAAGACCAAAAAAAAAAAAAAAAAATCTGATTAAAAAACATTTCTAATCATATTCTTCTAAGGCCAAATCATCTGAGCTATGCAAACCACATATAGGTCCTTCCGTGTCAATTCAACCAGAGGGTCCCCAGCTCAAATTTTTGATTTTGTTACTATTTTTTTCTGTAGGAAGACAAACATAAATAGTGATGAAGCAAAAATATTAAATGTCACAGATGTATATGTACTGAATAATCCACTGTTTTGTGAAGGGGGGTCAAAATGACAGTTTTCTCCTGAGATTTGGAGGGGTGTAAAAATGACTTTAGAAAGACGGCAGCATCATTATTTTATTTTTACACAGAGATTGGTAGGTCTATTAGTAAAATCTGTTGACTTTCGCAATCTTTGTTTCATTATATGCCAACAGTGACAGTTCAAAAATGGCAAAAAGCACTTCTTGTGTTTTTTTGCCTCAAGTTTGCATGCCTGTAACTCAAGAAGTATTAAAGATATCTTAATATCCTTTTAGATTCTAGTTCTTTACTAACTTTCCGTTGGTATCTTCATTTTAAAGGCCCTCGATGGCTCAATCCCAGAGATATGGAGATCTTAATGTGGATCCATGAGTAAATTGGTAAATTGTACACATTTTCAATAGTCAAAAACCAAATGTGGGTCACTTTGCATACAGCTGATGCTTTTTTCTTTTACAGAGGAATATCAGTAGAACAAATAACTGCATATTTGAACTCTTGGTAGCTTCAGAAGCTGTTAAAATGCATCTTCCAAATCGCATCTTCCAAATATCCCTAAAACTGATTCAAATATAGATTCTATAAATACACTTTTGTGTATTTAGCAAGTTAATGTTCCTCAACTTAACCATTTTTCAGTGGAGTTTTGGTACTCAGAGAGTTTTGTTTTATGCAATTCTTTTGATAGAGGGAAACAAGATACATTTCTAGTTTAAACATTATTTATTCTTCAGGCATTCCTCTAAGTATCAGCTGTGTGATAAGTGACCCATATTTGGTTTTTGACTTGAAAATGTGTACAATTTACCAATTTACTCATGGAGCCACATTAACATGTCCATATCTCTGGGATTGAACCATCGAGAGCCTTTAAAATGAAGATACCAAAAGGAAAGTTAGTTAAGAACCAGAATTTAAAAGGATATTAAGATATCTTTAATACTTCTTTAATCAAGAAGTGCTTTTTGCCATTTTTGAACAGTCACCGTTGGCATATAATGAAACAAAGATTGCTAAAGTCAACAGATTTTACTAATAGACCTACCAATCTCTGTGTAAAAATAAAATAATGATGCTGCCATCTTTCTAAAGTCATTTTTACACCCCTCTAATTTGGCTCCAAATCTCAGATGAAAATGGTCATTTTGACCCCCCTCTATAAAATAGTGGATTACTCAGTAAATATACATCTGTGACATTTAATATTTTGGCTTTTTCATCACTATTTATGTTTTTCTTTATACAGAAAATATATTAACAAAATCAAAAATCTGAGCCAGGGATGTTTCCGAAATTTTTTTGATTTGAAACGGAATAACCCATTTTGTTTTATATTGCTATACTCTTACTGAATATCAAAAATTGTCTCATTTAAGGAGAAACAAAAGACAAACGAATAATATTTTAATAAAACCTAAAAAATTGAAAGAATTAAAACTAATAAGAATAAAAAACTAAAAAAGGTGAGAACATTTGCCAGAAAAATTCACTGATATTTAAGGCAGAAAGATTAATGAATCTTAACAAGTAGCACATTTTACAAGACAGAAGAAATTTTATAAAATGATATTTTCTCTAATGCCTCAGATTTACAGTACAGTGATTGATTTTAAACTCACATTACGTTTCACACTGGTCCCTTATTCTGAGAATCCTGACATTTAATCCCCTTGTAACAATGGTGACCAGTGGCTTACAGGAAAATGCTTTCAAGCTAATGAAATAGACATTTTTAAAGCACAGAATAAACTCCATACCCATTTAGACATGTAGTTTTGTTTATGTATCATTTATTAATGATAACTATTTTTTGCACAAACATAGAACAAGGTCTACCGAACATCAGCAAGACATTCTATAAAACAGAACAACCACTGTGAATGGCTTCTCTCATGCACATATGCGTCCTCAATAGTACTCATACATCCGTCCAAAGGAAAAGGAGAGCAAAATACAGCGTTTCGGTATGGAATGAGGGACAAATAAAAAAAAGAACTGTAGTACTTTCACGATTGAGCTCATCATGAAGTGAAACATTGAAATTATATGCCACAGCTGAGTCTGAGCGAAAAAATGTAAAGAAATTTTTACAGCTCTTTCACATTTGACCAAAACATTCATTGATAGTGAAGGCAGCATTTGTTGCTTCCCCCCCCCCCCTTTTATCACACTTAGCAGTTAAACACTATACTTGAGAATTTTCCATAACATGCTGCTCTAAAAAAAAACACGCACATTAGGACGTTGATGTCAAATCTACATTTGGCTTTTGAGCGCCGGAGGCACTTGAGCACAATGTATAGTATATAAGCACTTATGATTTACTGATTCCATGAACGAGAAAACGAGTGGGGTGTCACGTATAGGAAAGGAACTTTGGTTTCAAATGAAATTGGCTAAATGGACATATTCAGTATTTGTTTCATTTAAACTTTCACATATCTGCAGGGCAAAGTGGTTTTGGATTCAAATTACAAATAAAAGCTTCCCAAAGTACCTCAAAATTAAATGGGCATGAATTCGAAATGTGGTTCTTGATAACAGGCCAAAGCTAACACACTCTAGTATGTTATTAATCCAAAATGCAAATGCAGTCAAACATAACCCAAAGTGATGATGATCTGAAACAAGCTGCCTGAGAAGAAATGAAGTGAGGAGAATCTTCCGGGTGTGACGGCACCTTAAAGTTAAAAAGCACATATTGATTCAACACGACCTCTTGGCAGTGGCTGAGATATATAAATTTAAAGAACTACTTTCATGTCTTGTTTTTCCATAGTGCTAAATTATAGTAGACTAATTCACAGAACAGAAATGCACCATAAAAAGCTTTCGGGCTCAATTCCATGACCAAATTCATTCAGACGCCATTTTCGGCTGCTTTAGGAGACACTTTTCCTGCTCGTGTTGTAGGTTGTGGACTGATTGTCCTTTTTGGAGTGCAAAATGTCTCACTGAGAAGTGTAACTGTGACATTCCGTGCACTTTTATTAGCAGCAGTTCGGGAATTAGGACCGAAAGTGCATCCCATGACTGAGACAGCCGTTTGGACAGTATCTGCTCTCACGAGAAAACAACGAGAACAGTCTAAAATAGAAAATAAAAAGGAATCTATAAAAAGGTCTATCCAACACGCATACAAACATCTATCATAAAGTATACAAAATGTGTTCTCATAGATAATTAAATACACATAAATCAGTTTTTAATATATTACACATCTTTAAACACACATTCTGTGTGTATAGATTTATACATGTCGCATATATATGTATATTTATATATATATGTATATACGTATGCACAACAAATGAGCATACAAAGAGGCCAAAGTGAAGGAATACAACGTGAAACATTTCTACACGTTCAACATACAAACAATTCCTTGCAAACCAACATCCATCCACTAGGGGGCACTACCTCGCTCTTACTTCTCAGCTGCACTCAGCCGTTTGGACTTAATGAAGGCCATTCCATGTGTCCGCATGTGTGTGTTTAAGGCTCCCTCCGTTTCAAAAGTTTTGGAACATACTTTACATTGAGTATCCGGGATTCCATCGTTGGACTCCGGGTTAGGCGTATTCTCCTGCTGACCGTTGTGACGTCCGAGTCCTTGGGCCTCCTTCATCTTGTGCACGATGAACAGGTGCCGGGAGAGGGAGTGGTGTGAGGTGTAGCACAGGCCACATTCACGGCACTGGTAGGATGAGACGTCGGTCTTGTGCTGGGGAATGTGCTCGTGGAAACGCACAATGTCCTCGGTGGTGAAGCTACACACAGCACATTTGTGTGTTTTGAAGACATTGATCTTTAGCTTCTTCAGAGGTTGCGAGGATGAGCTCTTGGACCGCTGACCAGGAGTCACGTCCCCTCCGGCCTCCTCCACTTGCTCTTCCCTCTCGGCATCCTCATCTTCAGAGTGGTGCTTTCGTTTAGGACTGGGTAACTGAGGATACAAAACAAAATTAAAACAATGCTTCATGCAATGCTAAAAAAAATATTTGGAATGCACTGAATTTAAAATTCTGGTTGATAATGATAAACTGATAATTTATGACAGATAACTGATGAAAGTTTATATATATATATATAATTTTATATTATAATTTAATATAAATATTATATTGTATTTAATATAATATTTTGTTAGCAAGTTATTATTAAAAAAAATAAAACATTTAAGACTAAAATTAATGGTTTTAAGGCATCACAGCATTTTAACAGATCTCAAAGTTAGCATGCACAATTAAATATCTCATTTTGACCTATATTGATAAATAAATAAAAAAGCTAATATACAATATGGTACCGGTAATTTTAAAGAAATTAATACTTTTATTCAGCAAGCATGCATTAAATTGATCACAAGTGACAGTTAAGACAGTTTTAATGTTACAAAATATTTCTATTTCAAATAAATGCTGTTCTTTTCAACTTTCTATTCATCAAAGAATCCTAAAAAGAAAAATGTATCAAGGTTTCCACAAAAAAAAAAAAAATTAAGCAGCACAGTTGTTTTCAATATTAAAAACAAGAAATGTTTCTTGAACAGCAAATCAGCATATTAGAATGAATTTTGAAGGATCATGTGACACTGAAGAATGGAGTAATGATGTAATCACAGGAATAAATTACATTTTAAAATATATTAAAATAGAAAACATAATAAAAATTACTGTTTTTACCGCGTTTTTGATCAAATGCAGCCTTGATGAGCACATTCTTTCAAAAACATTTTAAAAAATCTTACAGATTCCAAACTTTTGAACAGTAGTGTACATCTGTCTAATACACTTGCAAGACTCCCAGACAATACAGATGCAAATATGCTAGTCTGTCTGTTGGTTACCTGCTCTTTATCCACGGTGACCTCTGTGCTGCTGGAATCTGCTGGAAGCTTGGCCTCTGTGTCTTTGATGCCATGCACCAACTGAATGTGTTTCTCTAGCAGCAGTCTTTTGGTGAAAGTTCGACTAAGTTCTGGACAGTGTCTGAGAAAACCAAAGAGAGATCTGTTTGACACTCATAAATGTTTGTGACTAGCTTTAGAGTAAAATAAAGTGTTTTAAGCATGAACATGCATGTGTGAGGAACCTAGAATTGAAATCACAAGCATGGATGAAACTAATGGATGGTCCAGAAACACTTGATACTCACGGACATGAGTAGACCTTCCGTAGTCCCTTGTGTTTGATTCGGTTGTGTCTACATAAACTGTGAGAGGAACTGAAGGACTTTTCACACTGTCGACACGGATGCTTTTTCAGTTGCTGGTGAGGCAGAAAGAAAGAGACTTATCATAATCATGCCCATACGGGTGCAATAATGTACATACATACTTTTCAGATTGTTCCTATAGCCCTGGGTCTCTATAAACTGAGTTTGGAATAATTATTATAAATATAGCTGCGAGCCGCAATTATGGAAATTCAAGTGCTTTAATGCTTTTAAGCACATGCGTAAAAAGTTATAATGTTTTAATTAGCAAGCCTGTAACTATCTCGATCAGAGATGGAAAAGACCATTTACAGCCAATACAGGCAATTTACCATTGGACATATATGGTTTAAGCTTCTGAACAGTTATCGAGGTTGAGCCAAAAACCTAGTTTGCCAAAGTTAAAAATAACCTCCAATATTTAACTATATTTAACGAACGATTCGGTGGACGGCGGCGGTCCTAGAGGCAAAGTTGCTCAGAATGAGGAGTTCTACCATGTGGTGCGAATGTCGTGGACGTGCGCGAAAAATTGCATGATACACGATCATTTACGCACGTGGCCGATGGCGGACATGGTTTTGAGATGCGTCAATGTCCTCATACATAGTCATGGCACCTCGGACGAAGACACTGCATGTCAATTTTCAAGTCGATTGGACAAACGGTGAAGTAGTTATAGCTATTTTCATGTTTTTTCCTGTTATAGCGCCACCAAGTGGCCAGTCACCGCGTCCTTTTTCACGTGACCACAGAATGAGCTCTTACATACGTGTGCCAAGTTTGGTGAAAATATCTCATTCCGTTCACGAGTTATAGCCATTTTAGTAAAAGTGGCTCCACCCACCTCAAACATTTTGACAGCACTTAGAATCGGAATTTCAACTTTTTTTGATAATTGTTGACAATCAGACTGCAGAGAATCTTGCTGCACTGGTTTGGTTCTGATCGGGTCAAAAACCTAGGACTAGTTCGCAAAAGTAGGTTTTTAAAAAAATCCAAAATAGCCGAAAATTTTGCAGAGCGAATCCAAGGCATGCATCTTGTCTGTCTTGAGCCAAGGATTCCAATGATATAAGAGCTTGAGTCTACGCCTAATGGTTTATGAGTTATGAGCCATTTCATACTTTTGACCACTGTAGCACCCCTTTCAGGCTGATTGGGGGCGAGACTTGCTGACTTTGTAGACTGTATAAGTACTAAGTTTCAAGTCTCTATGACTTATGGTTTAGTCTGCCTGATCACTTTTATGGGAAAATGCTGATCCTTGGAAATTTTAACAATTAAAATAGGCACTACGTGCTTGGACCCATAACTAAAACTGGTATAAAACAGTTGTGTTTCATTATATTTTACCTTTCCATGCTCTCTTTTCATGTGTGAGATGAAGACTTCTCTCTGTGTAAACAAGCGGTCGCACTCCCTGCAGGTCCATCCAGGGCAGGAGGTTGACGATGGGACTTTTTTGGGAAGGTCTGTCCCATTACTGCTCTTCTTTGTCGGGGATGTTGGCTTCTTCTCTCCCTTCTCGAGGCTGTTGATAGAGCTGCTCTCCTTGTTGTTGTTGTTGTTATTTGGGCTCATGGAATTAGTAGGTTTGGAGCTGAGAGGGAGATTGATGCCCAGGTTTGGAGGGCCTTCGATGGTCTTCAAGGTGCCATGCATGGACTTGAAAGAAATAATAATTTTAATATTAAAATATATTATAATTTAATCAATATTTTAATATTATAATTGTTAATATTAAATAATAAATAATACAAGTTTTCTTATGCCAACTTTAATTTTTTATTAAAATTAATTTAAAAAATAAAAATATAAGATTTTAGTTTAAATATATTTAAATGACCTGTTAATACAATTTATTATGGCAAATGACAATTCATAAAAAAATTCACAGATTTGACTCCCTTACTTTAATATGATCCAACATGAGCTGCTTTTGGGCATAGTGCATCGAACAGTCTGGACACTTGAAGACAGACACTTTCTGATTAGATATGTGCTGGTCAAAGTGCGTGTAGAGCAAAGTTTGCTGGGTAAAAACTGTGTCACACATGGAGCACTTGTAGATCAGCCTGCAAAACAACACATAAT
The DNA here is from genome assembly GCF_019924925.1 of Ctenopharyngodon idella. Lineage (NCBI taxonomy): Eukaryota > Metazoa > Chordata > Actinopteri > Cypriniformes > Xenocyprididae > Ctenopharyngodon > Ctenopharyngodon idella. The sequence continues at coordinate 7,072,211 of NC_067240.1, read as the reverse complement.
ACATTGTCAGTGAAAAGAGTATTTTCCAAAATGTTTGGTTGCCTGTTCCTACTTGAGAAGTAGGAATGTACACCTATATATTACAAGGTTAAATAGCTCAGGCCGAACAAAACAACATTCTCTGTCTATAAAGTAAGCATTGTGTTGAAGGAATTATTCCATACGGAAGCTTATCAGCTCATTTATGTGTCAGACATCTGCATTAAACGCTCACGTTGTCAGTAAACCAGCTGATCATGTTTCCAACATGGATACAGGTAACACAGCAAGTGCAAACAAACCATCTGGCCTTTTCATTAACAAGTGCTGATGAACATGACAGGCCTCTTGGGGAGTGGTTGGGTTCAAAGAGAGGACACACTAATTAAAGCCACCGTGCATAATTTCTTTCTGCACCTGAAAAGGTCAGTGGCGTATGAGTTATAAAAGAACCGATTTGACACACCTATTGAGTTTCCTTCCACTCTACTACTACTAAGAATTACCGCAAGTTTGTTTTGTCAGAATGATGGCAGTGTTTATTCCACGCGTGCTTTTGCAAGATAGGAAAATATCATTGTGGATTGTTTTTCGTAGAAACACTATACATCTTCAAAGCATAAATACCCATTGGTATCATCTGCAATAAACAATATTACACAGCTCTATGAAATACTTGTTTCTGATTGGTATATTGTGGCACTCTGAGGTCAAATATTTTTGTATAATGACTGCTCAATTGAATAACATTCCATTTTCCCAGAAAAACATAACTGTGTGTTTCATGTTCCAGTGTTTCTTCTCATATAATACAATTACTTCAACTCAAATCAATATTTCACGTCTATTTATTAACTCATTTGTCAAGTAATAAATTGAATATGAAATCAGATGACCCATTTGGGTTTATTTTGGTTTAATGACTGGCTATTTGTACATTTTCCTTTACTTAACCATATGGTTTCTCAAAAAAAAAAAAAAAAAAAAAAAAAAGTTTCCACCTTCAAAACAACAAGAAAGACAAAGAAGATATCATGAATCAATCACACTATTTGATAAATTCTATAAATGTATAGAGAAATTACTCACTTAGGCTCTCCAATTTTAACTCCTGGATGCTGGGTGTAGGCGTGGGAATGTGTACCGGGGGCCGATTTAAAAGCCATGGGGCAGATGGGGCATTTGTAGAAGATTTCACAGTGCGACCCCTGAATGTGTGATTTGAGAGCAGCAACGTCAGCGAAGATGACACTACAGTGAACACAGCTATGGCCAAAGAAGAAAAAAGAAACTGTTATTCTTTAATATAACCTAACCCTCTTTTTTTTGTTTCTATAATCGATGCCAGTCACCATTAATGCGGCATCAATCATGGGTGAATGGCAGTATAATAACAGTGAATAGCTCTGTGATTGCTGTTTTGAAAGCATGACGAGCCCTCGTTTCATATTCCACTTAAACCCAATTAAACACTTAGGCACCTTTTTTATTTCAATACATGTTTTATGCATAAATAGAAGCTTTTACGTCAACTCAGAAATAAGAATGAAAAGAGGTCAGTAGGGGTGGATACACTCATCTCACAAACTGGTTCAATACATGACAATGAAGTCGTGACTTCATACTCCCTCAATACTTTTTTCTTATTGCAATCAATTTTTCATATCCTCAATGCATGTTGCTGCATTTTTGAATTGTGATATATTGTGGCATTATGCATTGCTACACCCCTAGTGGTCAGTGAAAATAACTACACAGTTTTGCTAATCTCTGGCTGAGGTTTAATGTCCCCCAGTGTTGTATTAATTTGCTTTGCATAAGAAAATAGGTAATAAACAAACATCTTATACTTGAAAAATAAAGCCATTTCTAGGAATCATGGAGCTTGTCCTGTCTTGTTATAGGGAGTAATGCAGTACTAACCGATAGCCCACTCGGCGTGTGTAGTGCAGGCAGTTCTTGGTCACGTGGGACTGAAAATGGACAGACCGACAGATAGCTCCACATTCAGGGCAGATATATGGAGACTTGTGCTGATGGATCCGCAGATGGGAAGCAAAGCTACACTGGTTTGGCAGTAGCATTTGGCAAATGGTGCAGGTTTTCTGTTTTAGTTGAAGGAAAAGCACAAGCAATTTGTTAAAAAGGTCTTTAACACAACTTTTAACTACTTCTGTAATTAAAAGAGGAAGCCAGTGTTGTAGTACTTAATTACCACTCAGACTTCGCTCCCCTACTGATGTAGGAAGGGGATCTTATTATTATATTACCGCCCCTTAAGCTGCATGTTTTCTACACCGTCATTTTTTATTCGCAAGTTCTAACGCCATGGCAAAAGTTCAAGCGAAGCATGCTAACTGTTCTGTCGTTGGCTGCACACACAAGCACAGAACACTATTTAGAGTCTTGTTAGCTTAGATAGCCTGCAAGTTGACCTTGGCAAGCTTGACTGCTAAAATAATGTCCGAGCGATATTTTGGAAAAAATATTAGACCATTCATAGCATTTGATAGCAATCATCAACATTAGCCTGAAACGTCCAGTTGCATTCTAAAAGTTGTAACTTCCTCCTGAGTCTCTCCATCAGTGTCCGGCTACGGATTGTACAATGTAAGGCTGAACATCATTACTGACAATCGTCATTTTGGCTGCGTGAGATTCTCCAGCTTTGTTTTTGTTGAGCAACCAAAGCGCGAGCTGTTAAAGCTCCGCCCTCTTCTGGAAAGCGGCCAGGGAGCAGCAGCTCATTTGCATTTAAAGGGACACACAAAATGGCATGTTTTTGCTCACACCCAAATAGGGGCAAATTTGACAAGCTATAATAAATGATATGTGGGGTATTTTTAGCTGAAACTTCACAGACACATTCTGGGTACACCAGAGACATATTACATTTTGTAAAAGGGTCATAATAGGTCCCCTTTAAGGCTGGACTCTACCCTCTTCAGGTCTTGGCCTGGACTCTGACTCAAATGAGCTGGTCTCGACTACAACACAGAAGGAAGCTGAGGACCTTTCCAACTCTTACAAATAATCACAAATAATACATGCACCCACCTGTCCACCTGACTCGGGAGCCTGCTGGTAGTGCATTGCAAGAGATGATTCTTCCTGAAATGTCTCACTACACTCCAAGCACTTCAGATTCGATTTACAGACCTTGGAGGCGTCCTTATCCAGTGGCATGGCAGCAACAACAGGGGCTGAAGAGGGTGCGGAGATCACTGTGGTTGGGATTCCCTTTCCTTGACTCCCCACTATGGAGGATCCAAGATTAGCTGAAGAAGTGGGAGCGCTGGAGGTTATTGATGGTGCTAGGATCATCTGGTCAGCTGGAATTGGCTTCAAGATTAGATGTGAACACTGCATGACAACCCCTTTGTCTTTGTGTCCCCTAGCATGTGATAGAAGGCTGCACTTGTTGTAGAAGACCAGGTTTTTGGAGCAGTGGTTGCAAGTGACCTCAATGCGAACACTTCTACGGTCATAATGCTGAGTGAGGCTTTTTTCCAGGGCAAAGGAATCACCACATTCTAAGCACTTGTAGCCACGGGATGGTAAGGATATACAGGCAGAAGTCGGAGGGCTGAGATTGGGTACATAAACTGGCACAGGGTTAATGCTACTCAAAACCTTATTGAAGGCCTCTACCACTGAGCTCTGGGAGCTGGTTAGGACCTGGACCCGAGACACTTTCTTTTGTTGTTGTTGGGCCAACATGGCTTGTTTGAGGGGCTGTTGGGACTTGGTCAGGACCTGGTGGAGCTCAGCCGTTGATGGATTCTGAGGCAAGAGATTTAAGTTAGTTAGGTGGACTGTCTTTGGCACAAGTTTGGTGTTTGTTAGGCTGGAAGCAGGCACCATGACAGTTTGCTGCTGAATGGCATTAGCAGCTTTGAGGATGGCGCTGCTGGCACTCTGAACGGATGCCGCCGGTATGACAGTGGCCTTTACAGTTGTATTGTTGGCAAGTTTCAGATTAATTACTTGGGAGCCTGCCGTCTTGACGGCTGAAACGGGTAAGAAGGCAGTGGCCACGGGTTTGATGGTCATTTGTTTAGTTACCTCAATGGCAGAGCCTCCAGAAGTTGCTACTACTGTGGTTGGCAAAGTTGTTCTGGTGGGAGATGAAAAAACAGAAGTCGAGGTTGGAGAGGACAGCAGAGAAGAGACAACATTGGATGAAGAATCAATACCTTTCTTCAAGACGTCAGGATCAAACTCGGGCAGGATTCTGGTAACTGTCCTCTTGATCTGCCCTGATGATGTCTTGATCGTTTTGATGCGGACTTTGGGAATGACTGGTATGGATCCTGCTGGAGATGTTGGAGACTCTTTGCTGCTGCTTTCGCTGGTAACACTGCAAGGACTCTCAGGTTGTTTTGAAAGCATCTTCTTGCCAAGCTCCAGAGCGGACTCCTGCTCTGGTGATTTCTCTGTAATCTTAGGGATCTCTTTAGCCTCTCTGGGTGAGTCTTGAGGTGTAGCAAGGGAGTCTGGAGACATTGCTTCTGTGCTAGCTTTCTTTGCACTGAGTGCTGCAATTGCAGCAATGCAGGATGAGAGCTTTGCAGATGATTTGGCCTTGGCCTGGGAGAGGTTGGCCGCGCTTAACTCAACGACTGGTTCTCCAGGCTCTTTTGCTTCTTGGGATCTGGAGGTTTCTTTGGAAGGCTCCTCAGTTTTTCTTGTTTTTTGAGAGTCATACATGTTTGAGTGTTCCACTGTGCCATTGGTGCTGCTACCATTCTCAACTTTCATATGATTGTAGTTGCCATTTGTTCTTGGTCTAGATGGAACATCTGGTTTGGTGAGTTGAGATTGAGGCTCTTTTTTCTTTGTGCTCAGACCAGTTAGAGGGTTTGGTCTAAAAGGTAAATTACTTTGTTTGTCAGCAGGGTCATCTACTTCAATCTTGTCATCATCATCAAACTCCTCGGCACTGGAGATGGGACTAAACTGGTTGAATGTGGAGATATTTCCTGCCATCCCATGGATTTCACTTTTTTGAAGCTTGTTACTCTCTTTACTGTATCTATTGTTGGGTGAAACAGGCAAGAAACCGTTGTGCAGTCCATTTCCTACAGTGGGATGAACATCCTTCTCTGAGAGATGTTCAGTGGTATCATAATTCCGGACGTTCTTAACAATAACACTAACCCCAACATCTGGACCGGCAGAAACATGGGAGTCCTCTTCATGGTGGGCATGGTGTTTGAGTTGTCCCTCATGATCATCATGGCCGGACTCAATGGCAGCCTTGGGATCGACCATATCAGGAATGTCAAAGGCTGCAAGCAGATCATCAAAGTCTGGGGTTTTCATGTCGCCCATGGTCTTATAAGAATGAGCTAAACACCTTTGAGAAAAAAGGGAAAAGACATTCTATATTACACTCTGTATTACAATTAGAGAACAGGGTTGCTGTACATCAAATTTAAGGCTTTTTAAGACCATTTTAAGACCTGAAGAAATAAAATGTAATACATTAGGAGCTTGCAATATTATCTATATATATATATATATATATATATATATATATATATATATATATATATATATAGACAGATAGATAGATAGATATTTTCAAAGTTGTTTCAAAAGTTTGTTGATAACAATAATTAGATTAGATGATATTTTGCTGAGTGTGTGTTTTTTTTTTTTTTTGATGGTACCATGGCTGGTTTAGGCCTGTTGTGGACAGCTGACTCGTGAAGACATTCATATCATTCATATTCTGTGCTATGGTTAGTTCACAGCAGAAACAGAAATCAACATTTTTATTAAGGGGCAATATTTGCCACCTTAAACTGATTTCCAGAGACATTTTTACCTATTAGTTAATTTTTTTCTAAACTTATTAGATGTATGCATCACCTTTTATATCAAATTCTCAACAAACATTCAAATTAAATTCAATTAGAATAATAACACAGTATAGGTCTATTACCAATCAAATGAAATCATTATTAACAAAATCTATCTTTGTATCGCTGTCTGCTGCACGGACACAAAATTTTATCTAAAATGTACTCACAATGTAACTTATCGTTTATTTAACTGTATATAACTGTATAAAATAAATATCACATTGACAATCGTGCTGATATTTGGGGAAAGCAGCACTTGCTCGTGTGATATTGTAATATAACTACGTATGATGTAGGCTATTCATCACATGCACCTGTATCTTGAATTTTGGGGGCATATAACTGTATAGCCTAAATCGCGCAGTGAAAGCGTGAGTGACAAACTCGATGTCAGCTCGCGCATCGTTAAAACAATAATTATATCAAAATCAGAGACCATACATATCACACACCCCTACGCACATAAAAACTGAACTAACATTTACCCATTTCTTCTGCTTCTCTCTTCCTTTCGCGTGCAGGAGACAGTACGGACAGTACATGCTGTGACTGTCGTAAATGCCGCGAATTGTCACGTGAACAAGCAAATCCACAAAGAAAGAATAATAAAAATAATAGGCTATGTACGCTAATTGGATAGTTTTAGATAGTAAATGATTTAGATATGTCCAAGTCAACGTGTCATCTAAAATTTAAGACCTCTCATAAGTAAAAATAAGACTTTTTATGGCCTGCAATTTTAAAAATCTAATTTAAGATTTTTTAAGGATGCGCGGGAAAACCGGAGAAGTTATTCTTGCCTATAACATTATATATTGCGTTAAACTATGCAATATATAAAATGACTTTTCGAGGCATTAAAAATATTCAAAATCTATGCACCAAATGCAAAAACTTATTATATTTTATCTGTTGATACAATAAAAAGCACCTCTTACTGAGATACAAATTGAGTTAAATAGATGTAAATAAAAATGGAAAGGTGAATTATTTGGACATGGCATTTTGTAAAGGAGTTTTAGTCTACCAGTAAATAATCCAGTATATAAAGGCGCTAAAAAATAGTAAGAATTGCCCAAATACAACATGTAAAACATAATCTAAACATTAAAAAATAAAGAAACAGAAAACTGAGGAATTCGAAATGCTGAATTTATTAAGCCTAAGCATTTTTTTTTTTTTTTTTGCAAAGGCACTAGAATGCAGGACCAAATCTGAAAAAAATAAGGAATAAAGAAATAATTAAAAGTGACATTATTGATAAAAGAATACATCTGTATAATACAAAAACAACAAAATGTAACAAATTATTAAAGAAATGAATAAAGGATTAAAATATCTATAAATTATAAAACAAATAAAGAATTTATAAAATAACAACATTGAAAAAAGACCACATTGTGTGAAAAACAATACATTTTATAAAGAAAAAAATAACAGATTTGGTCCTCCATAAGGTTGATCCTACAATATCAGCACAGACTAAAAACACAACAACATATGAACATCACCATTTGGCGTATTTAAAGTGTTAATCATAAGGAAAATAAAGCTGTGTTGTGCTAGTACGGTTAGCCACCCCCATTACTCCTGCTACTGCTGCTTTTATTGAAATGGAAGAGAGCACTGCAGCCCTGCCTCCATTACAGCTAATAACATCTGCACGCACAGGGTATGCAGGGCCAAGACGGCCTTCCCCGCACACAATGGAGCCAATGTGGTAAGGCATGTAAGCAGAGAAGGAGCAGCAAACAAAAGACAGAAAAAGAATGAGAGAAATAACACAAGGACAAGAGGATTTTAATGAAAGACATTAAGCTGTTGAAGCCAGTATGGGGCCTAAACACATTTACAGCCTGATTTCAAATGAGGGTGCCGCTCACAGGAGAACAACTGTGATTCTCGGGTTTCTATCCGAGGCCTTTAAAATCAGGCCACTGTACAACGCAGTAGAATAATATAGAATATCACACATAATAAAAGTGAACACACACACACATACACATGCAAACATATAGAAGTGGAAACATGCATATGAGCCACTCCTCACCCTCGGTGTTCCGACAACTACAGCAAACAATCTTGCTTTGCTTCCCTTCTTCCTTCCTCTTACCACCTCCACAACAAAACACCACCACCCTCCTCCTCCTTTCTCCCTGACAGCAGAGGGGAAAAAAAAAAAAAAAAAAAAAATCCACTTTTTGCACTAGGCAGGGCCCATCAAGAAACGATCCACCAGGAGGGCTGGCATGCCAAAGACCATTCTGGATGGTGACCACTATGAATAACAGCACATAGTGAACCACGGTCACCATATCTGCTCAGTTCTCATGGCTGCCTCCTGCCCCTGATGTGCATAACCGTCTCGAGGTGTGTAAAGACTGTCTCTCTGACATCCCTGCTCGGGGCTGTATCACTCCTGAAGACCCCTTTGCCATTTTGGCTGCCATGAAGCAGTCGGCTATCTGCCTGTAGCACAGTGACTGTATTGTTTCCTAGCCTCGTCGTCTGCCTCAAACCGGTTTCAGCCGGTTCCGGTCACCCTGCATAATGTGTGTGCTGCAGTGCAGCCACACAGGAGACACGGGAGCTGCAAGTTTCTTCATCAAATCTTCAATATTCCTGCAAAATATTCCTGCTTTGAGTGTGTTTTAATATTATCAAAGAGGTTTGTGTTCAGAATGAGTGTACAATTCATGTTGCTGAGCCGAATCAAACGCTAGGCCTGAAAATACAAGACTATGGAGGATGTTTATGAAAAATACATGCACACCAGAGGCTCTGAGCTGGTTTATATGGATGGATGGATGGATGAGAGAAGGAGAAATGAAAAGCCAAACAGCAGATGCACATTCCAAAGGAAACCCACAAGCACTGTGTAAACCAAAACCACAAGATGATCACCGTTTCCTGACAGAAGAAAACAAGACACAGAGACAGCAAGTAGAATTTAAACAGGCTCGGTACCTGACCTCTTTTTGATTGTGCCTCTCGCTTTTACCCCATTCTGCAGCACTGGACTGTTTCTACTTCCTTCTCTGCCTCCCCTCTCCCTCTCTCTCTCTCCCTCACTCTCTCCATGGTCCCTGTTCCTCTCTTCTAGTCAGTGTCCCTGCTTCCTCCTCTCGTTTTTTCCCCCAGAAAACCAGTGAGAAACACGGATCTTTGTCAATTAAAATCAGCCGCTCGTCCCCTAATCCTCCAGCCCTGGGCAACCGTGTCCGGTCTCTGCCAAACGAGAGAGAAAACAAAGGCCGTGACACGTATAAAACACACACACAGAGACACACAAACAGGGAAAAAGTAGGCTCTCGCCCTACCCCGCTTCTCCTCGGCCCTACTACCGGGAATCTTCGTGGAAAGGCTTATGCAAGACGTCAGTTCAGCCAGGCCCCATTCTGTATGAGTGTGATTTTTTTTCTCTTCACTATGAGCCTGCTGGTTCTTGTTCTATAGGTCACTCTCTCCTCTGCAGATGCACGGCAGCGCAGGGAGGAAGGGGGCAGTGTTCTGACAAGCAGCCCTGGCCTTTTGTCTTTGCGTGCACTCGTGGGGGGGAGGGGGACGCGGGATGAGACTCTGGCTCAAGACTGCAACCAGCTGCTGCAGCCAAAGACAAACAGATTTGAGGAGAAAGGCAGATAGATGAGAGAAACAGGCAGAGGAGAGGTGGAGAAATAATGAGGGAATATGAGACGTGACTGGAAGGAGGGGTGTAACGGGAGACGGGAAGCTCTTCTGGAATGAGAGACTGCAAGCAGGAAGAACAAAGGCCCATGATGGCGTTGGCTAGATTGAAGATAGAATGCAGTTGAATCGTGTATGTGTGTTGTTTTTTCATACAGGTGCATGCTGAAATATTCAATCCTTTTGGCTCAGGCATATTTGTAGCATCAAAAAAATAAATAAAACCAAGTGACATTATCTATAATAATCATTCAATGCAGTGATGGTGTTGTTTTCTTAAATTATGGCCCTATGGCGTAATTTACTATGCTGCAAATGTAAAAATAAGCACTTGTTTCTGCCATTTGGCCTTTGTAAAGCAAACAAGCTAATCTGAGACACCCTAACAAAGCAGAAAATACCAAACCAAATGCTATTCCCAACACTAGACAACATATGAGTCACATATCAGTACAAAGCAGATTCCGTATGGTTATTTTTCTTTAAAGTCAACATAAATTGCCATTCGCAACCTATTGTACTTCCTTAATCTGATGTATATCCATGTAAAACAGAATATTCAATGAGATTTCATTCATTGAGAAGTCACTGGATTGTGAAAAATGGGCATTACATACCAGTATGCAGCCCAACCAAATGTGAGTTTACAAAAACACAATGCCACAAAACAGTTGTTTGGCTATTGGTTAGCATTATCCAATAGCATTGCAAGGACTATGTGATGACATCAGGAGTGATGTCGTTTCACAGGATAAGCAAGTTACAGCATTTTGATTTAATATTACAAAGATATTTTTGTCCAAAAGGCATTTATGATATGAGAATGACATGCATGAAGAAAGTAAACGGGGTTGATTTTGATTTCTTGTTGACTTTAAATAAAAATTGAGAAAGTTAAATTCCAACTATAATGAATTATTACAAACTATTATTATTATTCAATTTCAATCAGAAAAAAAACAAAGGACGGGACTAGATTTTATCCATTGGAAATTGACTGTATTGTTGCAAGTTTACAAACACACAATGCCTAAATAGTTGTCTGGCTATTTGTTAAAAGGGTGGTTGATTATGATTTCACTTTTTGTAACTTTAGTTACTGTGTAATGTTGCTGTTAGAGCATAAACTACATCTGCAAAGTTATGACGCTCAAAGTTTAATGCAAAGGGAGATATTTTCTTTTACAGAAATCGCTTTTTAAGGAGTACAACAAACAGCTAGTAGGGACTACAACAAGCTTCTTCCCAGTTTGGTGACATCACTAACCTAAAATTTACATAAACCTGCCCCCAAGAACACGCAACAAATGCCATGTTGGGCTGCTTTAGAGAAGAGGAAGGGATGTTGTAGTAGAGTGTTGTTGTCATGCCGTCATTTTACGCCGAACTTCTTCACAAACTGGGGGACTGCTAGTCGATGAGTTGAATCAACTACATCAATTTATCCACTAACCATTCAGAAACATCCAGATGCATTCTAAAAGTTGAAACTTCTTCCTGAGTCTCTCCATCAGTGTCCGACTCCGGTTTGAACAATGTAAGGCTGAACACTGTTACTGACAATCATCATTTTGGCTGCGAGAGATTCTCCAGTTTTGTTTTTGTTGAGAAACCGAAGCGTGAGCTGTTAAAGCTCCGCCCTCTTCTGGAAAGCAGGCCAGGAGCAGCAGCTCATTTGCATTTAAAGGGACACACAAGAACGGCATGTTTTTGCTCACACCCAAATAGGGCAAATTTGACAATCTATAATAAATGATCTGTGGGGTATTTTGAGCTGAAACTTCACAGACACATTCTGGGGACACCAGAGACTTATATTACATCTTGTAAAAGGGGCATTATAGGTCCCCTTTAACATTATCCAATAGTGTTGCACGGCTTATGTAATGACATCAACAGTGAAGTCTTTTACAGGTTGAGCATGTTACAGCATTTTGATTAAATATTAGATATAAAATTAATTAAATATATTTATATTTACTTTATATAAATATATTAATACATTTATATTAAATATAGACATTTTTTCAAAGAATCATTACCAATACAAGCAAGACATGCATTAAGAAAGTAAATGGGGTCAATCTTGATTTAATGTTGACTTTAAATAAAAATATAGAAAGTTATATTTCTACTGTAATGCAATTTTAAAAATAATATTAAAAAGAAAATGACGATAATTTCTTGTGTTATATAAAGAAAACATTGGTGGTTGTGGCCTACATGAGGATTCTTTAGCCCTGGCCCCTGAACCATTTACAGGGAGGTTCACTTCTGACGACTTCTGGAATGAGAAGAACATGAATGCATGTAGCTATTGCACAACAAACCAACAGACTTAAAGTCCAGCGAACAAAAACCTCCAATCATACCAGAAAACCATGACGGCAGCAATGCTATGGCCAATAAATGCATGTAATGAATGCTCCCCAATCCCCACCATTATCAGCAACCCTCCTGGCCTTCCACAATGACAGCTATCGGAAGTATCAATTCAAAGAGCAAAGAACAGATGCTGACCTACCTGTGGGTTATTGTAAGAAAGGACTGTGTCTCAATTAAAAGCTTGCATGTGAGGGCTCTTCTTCTCAGCAGGGCAGCAAAGGCAAATATCAAAAGCAAGAAGGCCAGCCATGATTCTTGCTGTTGCACCACCAAATTCAGCTATGCACAGCACAACCTAGAATGACAAACATCATCAGTATTCATGAAAGAGGGACTCAGGAATACATTGCAGTGCTGTCAAAAAGCATTGCAAAACGTTGCTCATGGGTGCAAGCAGCCCTCATGACAGCACAGTTCTAAAATGATCGAGAATGCATGGCTTTCCCCCTGCCGAATACAGCACTAAGACATGGAGAGGTTGCTACCCACCCCCCGAGATGTAAGCGCAGTCACATGACTGCCTGTGTCCTATTGATTCCTTAAATCGTGTGATAAAACTACAAGCTGCAACATTGTAACATTCGAGTTGCAGAACGTTCTATGACGCCGCCACTAAGTTCTCGCACACCGCGGAGTATTTATTCGCTGTTATTAACCGAAGTAATGATGTTTTTTTTAATTGGGAAGTGTTCTCTCAAAGCTTGCCCATACATTGCAGCCTGTTTCTAAAAGGCGTCGGTATGGAACGAACATTTGCGTTATATAATCTTTTGTTTTTACTGTTTTAATATAGTGAGCTGAGATTTTTGTGACCGTCAATCCCACAAGCACTTGCGATTATAATTCAGCAAATCGGCTCTTTTGAACAGCTCATTTTCAGAAAAAGTGATTCAGGGAATCTTTTACGTCATGACGCAATTACGTCATACGTGCTTCCGGCGTGGCCGTGCTTTAAAACAGTTTATTACGTTTTTATAAACGTCTTGGTGCAGTTTGGTGCAGCCTTGATTCAGATTCAGAAGTAATTTAGAATCTAGATATTCACAAAAAGCAACACTTGAATTCTAAGATCTCTTGGCTGTAAATGTTTTAGTTAAAATGTTTAAAAAGTTTTAATAAAACATTAAAACCACATGTGTAGCACGCTGAAATATGAAATAGCCTATTTCCTGTACTTTTTTGTATTGTTTTAAAAATTTACTTTTTTAAAAGTTATTTTACGCTTAATCCGGATCACTTTGAAAGTGTGACTTGATTTTTTTGTTCTCGTATGGAGCTGACTCGAGAAATTCTCGGACCACTGGTTCGTGAACCATTCGTTCAGTCAGATGCAAGTCCGGTTATGTGAACCGATTCAACGGATTCATTAAAAAAGATCCGACTCATAAGAACAATTCTTTCACCGCACTTGGATAAAGAAAATCTTCGGCTTTTAAATGATCTGAGATCATTAATCATTTATCTCTTTCGCAAAACAAGACCATGCAATGTATTTACACTCTTAAAATAACGTTATTATGGCGAAATGCTGGAAGTGGAACATTTTGTGCATTGTTAGTTGTGTGTCACACTTACCCATGAATCACTGCGGTGATGGCTATTCGCTCCTCATAATCTTCAAGATCGGACTTAATATTTAAAGATGCTCCTATTGAATGAGATTTTTATTATAATATTCAGCTGCTGACATGCTTAACATCATGCGTTTACATACTGGTGTGTGAGTGGCAGTCACCCAGTTCAGCTCCTCATAGGATCAAACCTGATTCCCAGAAGTCTTTGCTGCACACATCAGCAGTGTGCTGGTAGATAAACAGGAGTCTCAAGTAAACAACTGAAATACATTATTAATATGTGACCCTGGACCACAAAACCAGTCATAAGGGTAATTTTTTTTATTATTTTTAAGATTTATACATCATCTGAAAGCTGAATAAATAAGCTTTCCATTGATGTAAGAATTGTTAGGATAGGACAATATTTGGCCGAGACACAACTATTTGAAAATCTGGAATCTGAGGGTGCAAAAAAAATCAAAATATTGAGAAAATCGCCTTTAAAGTTGTCCAAATGAAGTCCTTAGCAATGCATATCCACTCACAAAAATATTTTTTTGATATATATACAGTAGGAAATTTACAAAATATCTTAATGGAACAGGATCTTTACTTAATATCCTAATGATTTTTGGCATAAAAGAAAAATCGATAATTTTGACCCATACAATGTATTGTTGGCTATTGCTACAAATACACCCGTGCTACTTATGACTGTTTTTTAGTCTAGAGTCACATATGTCTATAAGTGATTGTTAAAAGCACGTTTGTGGACACAATCATCAGAAACATATGCAGAAAAAACACAAACAGAATAGTGGATATTACATAAAGGCGAGCATTTTTAGTCAAAATATAGCCCTAAGACAGCACTGGCCTAAAATCTAAATGTTTGACAGAATGCAGGGACATAACCTGGATGTCTTTAAGGGTAGAGTTGTGTTGACATCATTTAATTTCTGACCTTTTCAGCTTTAATCTTACCTGAAAAAAAGTTACTCATGCAGTTTGCTTATTATATCCTGAAGCAATACTCTTAGTCAAGTAATATCTTCATAAATAATTGTCATTTTAATTGTGGTTTTGAATGCAGACTAAACACAATACAGCAATCTGCAATACTGCAAAAAAAATGCATTTGTTTTTTACATGATGAAATCAGATAATCTTTATTATAAAACATTATCAGCCATGACTGGGCTTTTATTATTATCGACTAAAGTGCCATATGGAAATTCTTGTCTTTGTAAATTGCAATTCCTCTTGTCAACAGATAGGTTACCAGACTAGTAAGTGTAATGTGGTTGGTAACCTACAAATGAAAACAAATAGTTCCATCTAGTGGTGAAAGTGATGCTGTGTTTATTTGCATGAACTACATTTTATTATTGCAGGGTAATTGCCTGTTTTGGTGTGTGCGTGTGTGTGTGTGTGTGTGTGTTCTTGTATACATGGTTTATGAGGACACAAATGTGTATAATAACATGGGTATTACAACGTAAACATGGTTTAAAAAACATACTAAACTGTGTTTTTTTGAAAGTCCAAAAATGCAGACAGTGTTCTGTGATGGGTAGGTTTAGGAGTAGGGGTAGTGTAGAGGAATAGAATGTACAGTTTGTACAGTATAAAAACCATTACGTCTATGGAGAGTCCCCGTAAACCACATTTACAAGTGTGTGTGTGTGTGTGTGTGTGTGTTTAGATGTTTCTCATTTCTCGGTCCAATCTTGCAAATATTTGAGTTCATTAAAAATGTAAAGCAGCATACTTTGATTTGCAAGAACTTTCAAATAATTACCTCCACTCACTGCAATAAACTAACATTTCTCTTTTGACATTCAACTTCATTTCGTGAACAACTTGCGTAATAAGCCTCAATCAGTGATGATGACGTAAACCACAGCATGAGAAATCCACCTTGCCTGCCCTACTTTTTGCTGGACTGTTTCAAACTGGCAGTGCCTTCGAAGTCTTATGCATACTTTTCAGGCTTTGCTGTCTTCGTCATTCTATCGTGAAATATTATATGTTTAAATACATCCACCAATATTATCCCAATATGATAACTCACGTACACGTATAATCATTTAAATTCACAGAAAAGCTCACATATCACTTCATCTGCATGTACACATTGTTCACTTGTTGGTTTTTCCATCAGAGTGAAACCACAAGCATCAAAGCCCATCTGTTCTTTCTGTTTTACAGAACAATACAAGCTTTTAGGAGGTTACCAGGGATGTAGTTTTCCTTCAGTGCCATTGAATGCAGGCGTGAGCAATGTTTGCCATGTAATTAACACTATTTAAATTTATCGAGGCTTTTCTTATTTTTCATGGCATGACATGCTTGTTTATGGGCTTTGCAGGAACTTCCATTCTGCCATTATTTGCTGGTTGAGAGATGTGACATTAAGAGCGGATATAATTAAAAAAGTGCCAGTTAATTTCATCACGCTTACTTTAAGATCATCTTAAAAAATTATGAATTCTTCTCCCAATTATACATCACTTGATGGACAGAGTTGTATGTACCTTCTTCTTAAGCTATTGGGTGGTTTTAAGCTTTCACTTCATCCACAATCATGCCTTTTTTACAGTAACTGTCTGTAATATATGAACTCTCTATTTCCTAATTGTTAAAAAATTATAAACACACACACACACACACACACACACACGCATTGGGTTTTCATGTTTTATAGGTACATTCCGTAGACATAATGATTTTTATACTGTGCAAACTGTATATTCTATCCCCTAAACACAACGCTCACAGAAAATATTCAGCATTTTTACATTTTCAAAAAACATCAATTTTGATTTATAAGCTGTTTTCCTCATGGGGACCAAAAAATGTCCCCACAAGGTCAAAAAAATCTCTGGTATTATTATAGGGTCGCCATAAAATAGTGTTTACCAAGACCACACACACAAGAAGAAGATGATGACGGTGAAGAAAAATACGTTGATCTCTCATCTTTCTGCAGAACCAACCTGTGTTTTTATGTATTGCCTATAATGTCTTAAATTAATTTGTATTATAATATAAATAGATTTGTAACTGGAAATCTGTTGACAGCTTTAGGCTGCAGTGTCTGTTACCAGGAACTTCATTATTCATTAAAAAAATAAATAAATAAAAAAAGGTCTGTTGGCTGGTTTTACAGGGGTTTTGGGCACTATTTAGCAGGTCAGACTGGGAGACCAGTTAAGTTACTGTTTTTTCTATCCCCATTTTCCTATGACATAAAGCATTGGGACTCTATTGCACCAACTGCACGAGAAAACAATAAAGCCATTTCATCTAATGAAATACTGATGACACTTCACATTGAATCTGTCTTTGGGAGCATAATAGCCCGTGGCTGAGATAATGACAGGTTAGCTCAACATGACATTCTGTTTTTTATATCAAGTAGCCTAACCCACCAAGATACTGACGCAGAACCCCTGGGAGGGGGCATTAAACTTTCAGCGTAACACCCTACGCGAATCATCCAGACATTGACACAACAATTTCTCTCTATAGCGCACGAAATTATCGCGTCATTTTCTTTCACTTTCTAAGTGGTCGTCGTCACGGGAGTATATAAATGAACTGATTATCCAAACGCACCATTACAGGGGCCTCTACAAGCAATAAGCGTACGAGCAATTACAGGACTACTGATCAAGGAAGGTGAAGAGACGTCAGTTATGTGCCTCGTGTGGAGATACAGATTAGCCGTATCCATGATTCTGGTTGTTGTGCTCTGTGATGTGTATGCATCTGACGCACAACCAATTGGAAAAGTTTATCCACGCGGAAATCACTGGGCTGTTGGTGAGTGAAAATCATATTTTTTAATTTTCCAAAACCTAGAACACCAATATAATTTTGGACCATACTATATGTGTGTGTATTTTGTTTTTGGAGCTGAGTAAATGTATTTAAATTGATATTAAATTTTAAGCAGTTACCTTGCATGTTTTTAAACTCCGTTTACATTCTGCATTTACCGAAAACTTTATTAAATGCTTAGAGTGATATGTGCTTAAATACTGAATGTTGGCAATTAAAGTCAAAGTTTTATTTGTCAAATGTGCAACAACAGTACTTGTTGACAAATTAAATGTATTTTTCTACATATTATATCAAAATAAATATGTACAATAACAGGCTGTGATAAAATATAAAGCTATTAAATTAAAACATAAAATTCAAAATATCAAATTTAAAGCAGTATGTGTATATACCATAAATTAAAAGAAGTAATTAAGTTTAGAAACAAATATGCTGATCTAAAGGACCTATAATGTAACCTCTAGGACTTTTGATGTCCAAAGAATCATATATGCGAAAATGGTTCTGGATAAAAAGAGATTTTTTGCAGAACCTTAGGAGCTGCAAACCATTAAAAAATGGAAGAAAGTAAATGAAATCAATAACACTATAGGCAATAATAATATAAATCTCTTGATTAAACGTATCAGTGGTAGTTTATTCAGTACATTTATTAGATTATGTATATTTGGAGTGATTGCAAAATACTCAAGTCTCACTTAAGCTTCGAGACTGATGAGGGAAAGTGGATCCATGTGGTGTAATGAGCAGACTAACAGCCGTATATTAATTGGATGAAAATAAGAGGTGTGCAACTGGCTTTTTGTATGTTTGTGAGATTAATTTGTTTAAAAATAAAGAGATAATCAGGTAAAATATGATACGTTCTTTTGATTCTGATTTTGAGTCTGAATTCATTCTATTGAGGTTTATTCTGTTCTGTTGAACTTGTGTTGTATTCAACATTTTCTTATAAAGTTTATTTTGACAGAAATTATGGATTATTTTGGCTCGCATTTTGTTTGCACATTAATACCAGACTAGATTCAATATTTGTGTTTTCAAGATATACATCAACTGCATTGTTATGATTTTTGCTTGTATAATGGAGGCAGCTAGTAAAGAGCTGTACAGGTAAACCTCAATCTGTCATTGTTAGCAAGCTCGCATCCTATGACGGTGACTCTGGTTTGAATCCCGCTCGGAGCGGTGCGAGTAGGACCAGTCACATTGGTGCCGTGACCCAGTTGAGAGTGAGGTTTAGGGGCGAGTGTAACTGAGGCCAGCTAGTAAAGTGCTGTGCAGATAAACCTCGATCTGACTGACGTTGGAGATTGCGGTCTTCAGTGTCCTTGTTAGTGCGCCCACCTCCTATGACGGTGACTCTTGTTCGAATCCCGCTCGGAGCGGTGCGAGTAGGACCAGTCACATTGGTGCCGTGACCCGGATGGGAGAGAGTTTTATGGGGGTGAGTGTAACGGAGGCCAGCTAGTAAAGAGCTGTGCAGGTAAACCTCAATCTAACTGTCCTGGAGGCTGCGGTCTTCAGTGTCCTTGTTAGTGCACCCGCCTCCTATGATGGTGACTCTTGTTCAAATCCCGTTCAGAGCGGTGCGAGTAGGACCAGTGATATTGGTGCCGTGACCCGGATAGGAGTGAGGTTTAGGGGAGTGAGTGTAACGGAGGCCAGCTAGTGAAAAAGCTGTGCAGGTAAACCTCACTCCCTTGGCCTCGAGGCACACTAGTGACTGACGCTGGAGGCTGCGGTCTTTAGCATCCTTGTTAGTGTGCCCACCTCCTATGACAGTGACACTGGTTCGAATCCCGCTTGGAGTGGTGCAAGTAGGACCAGTCACATTGGTGCCGTGACCCGGATGGGAGAGATTTTTACGGGGGTGAGTGTAACAGAGGCCAGCTAGTAAAAAAGCTGTGCAAGTAAACCCTTACTCTTTTGGCTTCAAGAGGCGCACTAGCAAGGCTGTGGATTTTAGTATCCTTGTTAGTGCGTGCGCCTCCCATGCTGGTAACACTGGTTTGAATCCTACTCGGAGCAGGTGAGAGTAGGACTAGTCACACTTTGCAACCACATGAAATCCATATAGTGTGAATTTGGTCTGTGCATTAATTTTACTTTAAATCAGAGCAACAATCAGTCTATAATGACCTATATTTGTTTTAGGGCACTTAATGGGCAAGAAAAGCACAGATGAGCAGGTCAGACCAGAGGAATCAGAAGGCGATGATGAGACTTTTATGACAACCTCAGGTCTGCAGCTGGAAAGATTCAACAAACATCTCCTGCCGCCATTCCTGTATGCGCTCATGAGAGGACGGACAGAAGCAGGGAGCATGCAGGAGCAGGAGGGCACAGAGGAGATCAGTGCTTCTAAACTGCTCCAGCGCATGCTGACAAATAGACATCAGTGGGAGGAAGATCACGAGAGAGGCAGACAAGTCAAACTGGTGAGAACATAGGGAGTAAATCCTTAACAAGATATTATGCGAATGCATGAATGCCTGCAAAATGCATGTAAAGTGCATAAGGGTGGTTCTGATCTAATAGTGTGTTTTTTTAATCACATAACTGCTCTGCCGTGTATATAATGAACAGAAATAAAACATTTATCATTGTTGGACCTGTTAACTGTCAAGCATAGAAATGAATTTCGAGTGTTTAAGCTTTCAAATGATACATTTATGATGATTACTAAAATAAGTGATAGGGAAAAAGGCAATAAAAAGTGTCCTGCTACCAGGACACTGACAGTTAACAGGTTACAGTTTTTATTTGACAAAATAATGATGATCAGTGTTGGGTGTAATGCATTACTAAGTAGTTAATTACTGTAATTTAATTACTTTTCCTTTGAAAAATTAAAGTAAGGGATTACTCTTATTTTTTCTGTAATTTAAAGGGATAGTTCACCCAAAAATGAAAATTTGATGTTTATCTGCTTACCGCCAGGTCATCCAAGATGTAGGTGACTTTGTTTTTTCAGTAGAACACAAATGATGATTTTTAACTCCAACCGTTGCAGTCTGTCACTCGTATAATGCATGTCAATGGGAACTCCATCTATAAGAGTAAAAAAAACATGCACAGACAAATCCAAATTAAACCCTGTGGCCCGTGACGACACATTGATGTCCTAAGACACGAAACGATCGGTTTGTGCGAGAAACCGAACAGTATTTATATTATTTTTTATCTCTAATACACCACTATGTCCAACTGCCTTGAGCATCCGATGTGTGAGGTCTGAAAACGTGCTCTGATGACGGAAGTCATCACTTATCACTTCAATGAGTGCGAGAGATCACTTCCGGATGCTCAAGGCAGTTGGACATAGTGGTGTATTAGAGGTAAAAAATTATATAAATACTGTTCGGTTTCTCGCACAAACCGATCGTTTCGTGTCTTAGGACATCAATGTGTCGTCATGAGCCGCAGGGTTTAATTTGGATTCGTCTGTGCATGTTTTTTTTTTACTCTTATAGATGGAGTTCCCATTGACATGCATTATACGAGTGACAGACTGCAATGGTTGGAGTTAAAAATCATCATTTGTGTTCTACTGAAGAAACAAAGTCACCTACATCTTGGATGCCCTGGGGGTAAGCAGATAAACATCAAATTTTTTTTTTGGTTGAACTATCCCTTTAAGTACAATTACTTCTGATGTAATTGCATTAAAAACTGTATAGACTATAGAGAAATAGTGAAAAAACATCTAATGTTAACATTTATGTTTGTTAATGTTTCCTTCTCCCTTTAAATACATTGGTCATTTCAAGAATAATTTATGCATCTTTACATTATTTATTTTAAAGAATTAAAAGATCAGTTTCATGTATCCTTGCATTGTTCAACTGGTCGAGGTTGATATATAGTAATTAGTAATAAGTAATGCAGTACTTTTTAAAGAGAGTAATTAGTACAGTAATCTAATTACACTGTTGAAGATGTAATTAGTAGCTAAGGTAAGGTAAATGTCCTTTGTTTCTCATATAAGAATGTTTCTTTTTATATATATTTCACATACAGATTGCTGACTTGTTAAAGGCTTTAAGAATGCAGGATGACAACGAAAGCTGAGGACGAAAGACTGTGGTTTGAAGTTCACTTGTTAACTTGCTCTGTCGAATACAAATTTCTTTATTAAACAACATATAAATAAGCATGTTATATTTTTGTATGTCACTATCTCAATGAAATACACATAAACTGAGTGTCATCATTATGTATATTTTATGCTATTGTTTTATAAATGAATTCATCATCTTGGTAACTGACACCATAGTAAGCACTGTAGTCATAGTTCAACTGACTAATATTTAATAAACTTTATCTTGTTGGGCTATCTGCGGTTTATAAAAATGACAGTGTGCTCTCTTGCATTTGAAATGTCTTGGCTGTATTTAGAAAAAGACTTAACATTAACATATGAATTCCTTGCTTTCCGTCTGTGTCGTAGAAGAGTAAAAAAAAACCCTGTCTCATTCTGAAAGTAAATTTATTACTGGTTATGATTGATCTCTTGAAGTGGCTGGCCATAAACCGCCTATTAGTCAAGCAGTCTCTTAACAGAGGAGGGTAGGTGACAGGAAAACTCTTCACTGCACGCTAATGACCATCTGAATAACTAAATCACAACCTCTGCATTGTCTGTGACAACTGGCAGGAAATTGTTGATGGTCTAGCTGTCTCGCCACTCTCAGCTGTCTGTTCACAATAATGGCTCTAATTATACACACTGATGTTTCTAACAATGAAAAATGTCAATTGGAGCCACTTTCATTTGGTTAAGTTCATCTGCTTCACTCTGATGCATGCTTTTCTCATTTATCACATATGAACGACCACTAATAGAAATTCAGCATACCTGTGACCTCTATCTATCTGAATCTAATTGCATTATTGATAAAGTTATTGCAAAAATGCCAAATGTCAGATCTGGTGATAGTCGTGATGTGTGTTCATACAGATGTGTTTGATACGGGTGTCTTGAATGATCTTAACTGGTAATGCAAACAACTATGAAATTTGTGAAATTTAGCTAGCTGATGATATGTATATATATATATATATATATATGAGAGATTTATACTTTATTTTAAAGGTTTGCACATCTTACAGTGTGTAAGAAAAAAAATTATATAAAAAAACTGTATAATACCATGATTAGTTTGAATATATAATATTTGAAAATTAGCTTTGAAAAATGAAAAAGTTTAAAACCCCTGATTTAAATTTAAAAATGTATAGATTGTAAGCAGTACTGGGTTACAATAGACCCTTTTCACATTTCCGGGTTTCTCAGGAGCGGAAGTCGTCATAGTTGGGTAAAATTCTGTAGCGGTGAATGAGAGAATACATTAAATATATTTTTTGTGTTTCCCTTTGCTCAAACAGCAAAAGAAAAACTCCACAATAGTGTTTTCACAACTTTCAAAAAGAAGAAAAAAAATAGAGAACGATTGATAACGGCAGTCAGAAGAGAGAAAGATGTCATTTTTAACTGTCACTCCCATAGCCGCAGTATTAGAAACATCCTCACAGCAGCGTTAATTCGTTTTTTGTAATTTGATGCAAAGGTAATATAATACTAAGTATAGTGTTATAAATGTACATACGTTTTTTAAAAAATGAAAATATTAAAAACTTTGCAGGATTTACGATATTGTTGACGGGGCTGTTGAATGCTCGAATCTGATTGGTTGACCAGTGTTCTAAGTTGTGCAATTATTTTCAGGGAAATGCACGGCTAAAGTAGTTCCAGGCAGGTCTTGACCGCGTTGCAGTTCCATATCACTTCGCCCGCCAAATAAATAAACAGTAGGATGAAAATGACAATTTAATGTCATGTTTTCTGCCACAAAATACGTTTTATTCTGTCTTGAAAGCACATACTCTCTCTCTCATACCCGCTCTCTCTTTCAAACTACACACGTACGGACACACACACACTGGCACAGAAACGTTTTGTCAGCGCTGCTCTGACGAATTAATCAGTAAAATAGTTTAGCAACTTAAAAGATACATGACTCACCAGTGAGGTAATAACGGCACTGTTCTTGAGGTAGATAAACTTATGTTTGCTATTAGTAGAGAGCTGCTGCCGTGAGAGACGCACAGATCAGGTAGGCTAATTCACATGCTCTCTCTCTCTCTCTCTCTTTAATAACTGTATCAAAAGAAATTAGTCCCACACACAAGAGTGTTTTTAGGACAAAAACCTGACAAATGTCTTGAAATACAACATCGGAACAGTGTCTTGAGGTGTGGTAACCGCAGAAATAAATAGGGACTTCAAGCAGCAGCTGCTGATACAACGGCAACGGCATTCTGTTGCGCATGCGCAAATGTAACTGCTACTTCTTGACTTTCTACCGTAACCGTCTACTACGGGAGAATAGCCGATTTGCCGTAGTCGATAATACGTGACAGATTAGATAAGTAAATGTTATGTTCTATGATTATGTAGTATTTTAGTTGTATCTGTATGTCATTTAATGCCAAAAGCAACCATTCTCTTGCTTTTATTTACATGTAATGTATTGTTTGCTATGTCAAATGATTAAATGATCCACGCAGTCCTCTTTGTTGTTGCTTAGTGATTTAGCTACGGCAGTTGATAGTTTACTTCTGGTCGCCGTTGCCTTTCCATCAACAGCTGTTGCTTAAAGTCCCTAATTAACTCCAGGCCGTTGAGTTCTTAGAAAATAATGTGTGGGTGTGCATTATTTTCTAAGAATTCAACGGCCCGTCGTCAATTATTCCTTACATTGTAGTCAGTTACTGATTCCAAATTACATGACAAAAATTGTAATTAGTAACACAATCTATTACATACACATTTAGGGTAATGTGACTACTTTTGGATTACTTTTGACTAACTTATTTATCACATTGATTTGAATAGGATAATCTTGTGCCATATTGATATAAAAATAGCCTACAAAGAGAGAAAATATATATTCCGTTCTTTGTTATCAACAACATGAAGTGCATTAAATATTGCATTATGTCAGGGTTTCTCAGACTGGGGTTTGTGATGGAGGTTTGTGATGAACTGCAAGGGTTCGAGAATTTAATGAAAAACTATTAAGTACTTAAAACATTAAAAAATTAAAATAAACAATTTTAAAATAAAAAAAGTTGGGAGTATCAATTAATTATGAATAATTTACTGCCACTGAGAATAGCTATCATGTTTGTAATCAATAAAAAAGTAACTCTTGTCTGATTACGAGTATTTTAAAACGTAATATAATCTAATTACAAGTAGTTAATTGTTAGAATCTGATTACGTAATCCAGGTTACATGTAATGAGTTTCTACCCAGCACTGATTGTAAAGACATTGGTCTATTATCGCACATTGTCGGCGGAGAAGAATGTTCCAAACGCAACCACTAGATGGCGGCAGAATCAAGGAGAAGCGCCACAGTGAGGCGTCTGCCGCTCCAACGGTCTGCGAACTCACAGTATGACGACTTTCTGCTGGTAACCTGTAAGAACCGGATTAACTGAAAAGTAAAAATAATAATTTAATATATTATAAATAACAATTTATATAATAAACAATTCATTAGAAAAAAACTAATTCTGGGATTATATAGAATATATAATACCCTAACAATGAAAGTTTATAGCCGATAGAAATGGAAATTAATTTATAATAAATATGCATTAAAAACATAATTGATGGAATATATATTTTTAGTTATTTTAATTTAAGAACTCTAGTATGATATAGCATAACAACCTCAACAATTTGAATAAGCATTAAGAACTATTAAGAGACAGGTTGCATTTTATATTTTTATGAGCTTGTCTTTATTATAAAATACAAAATTAATCTGTACAATGTGAAAACATACAACAAAACGTCATGGAAAGTGGCCATCTGCATTGTACAATACTTAACAGTGAATCATTCCTAGCATTGAATTGCCATTTTAAAGGCATAATTGGAATTTTGAATTGGGCAAATGTGATTCAGTGAAATTAAATGCATGCATTTATAATGCAAACATTATTTGACTGACATTTATTTCTCTCTTTAAATGCTTTTTTTTTTTTTTTGTCCAACAAGGGTTGAATTATATGCGAACTTTATTGAACTCTTGATAAAAAAAGAAACAAAAAAGACAGTAATGTACAATGAACAACTCTGGGAGGTTTATGAACCACAAACAGGTGTGAAAACCACTTTCAGGACCAAACAGAGTCTGATTCAGAAAGTTAAAGGAGATGCAAACAAGTCTCTGAGTGTCTCAGTCCAGCATCACTCTCAGTCTACCACGTCTTCCCTATAGACTGGATGTGTTCCTTGGCTTTCATTCTTAGTGAGGCGATACTTGTGTTTCGTGGGTCTGCCTCTTCTAGTGAAAATTTATCCATAAACCCCGAGCACTGATACGCTGGTGGAGGGGGGCACACCGCCCCTATATGGGGCAGAGGGTGGTTGAGCGTGGATGAGCTGAGGAACTGTGGAGGGGTGTAGCTGGCTGGTACACCCTGCTGAGGGGTGATGAAGCTGGGTAGGGACTGCAGGGGAGAGCTGGAGGAAGAAATCGGTCCGGTAAGCCAGGGCTCCAACGGCAGACCGCTACCCAGAGACAGTGGCCCTGATCTGGGGATGGACAGCATGGAGGACTCCTGCAGCTTGATGGAGCTCACCTCCAGTTTCTCTTGACGTCGCCACTTTGCACGGCGGTTTTGGAACCACACCTGAAATGTGACATAAAAAAAGGATTTAGTTTAAAATGCAAAAGTTGCACATATTGAAAAGTCCCATTGTGAGGGAAGTTCAGATGCTCTTAATATGTAAAAACCCCTCAAATACACTGAACAAAATATAACTTCTAAATTAAATGTTTTTATTTTATTAAGTCGAAAAATATTATTTAACATCACTCAACCAACGTATATACATCAGTTTGGGTTAACCAAGTACACTGTAAAAAACATTTTTTTCTTTTGTCAAATGAACTTCAATAATTAATGTGGTTCAGATAACATAATATTATGAGTTTCTGTTGATTCAGTCAATCGCCTTCATTGTATTAACTCAAACTTTTAATTTCAATGAACTCAAAATTTTAAGGCAACCAGGTAACTTACTATTTTAAGTTAAAATGACAATAATTTTTGACAGTGTAGAAATAACTCTTTAAGATAACAATTGCAGATATACCACTTTTGACAGTGTACACTTACAAAAAGGGATTAATCTCCCGTTTCCATAATTTATGTTTATGATTACATTGTATGTTATTTATATTTAAACTTTTTTGGCAATTATTTATGGTCGAATCATAATTTGCTCAACAATATTTGAAACCACATAAAATTTTACACATTTTAGGACTTATTCCCCCATAGAGGTTAATCAGCTGTCACTAAAATTATTAAATCAAAACATAAAATTCTAATAAAATAAAAAAGAGGCCAAATTTCCTCTGGGACTACACGATAAATAATATATCTATATTTGCTGAACTTTAAAACTACTTTTGATTAGTTGATTACAAAACATCAACTAGTTGATTTTAATTTTTTGTTTTGTTTTTTTTTTGCCTTAAATTTGTGCTACAAATATATTTTTTAAAGGAACCAATGATGAATATGTAAAATGAAAGGCTTTGAACAAAGTCCTATAAATAAGGTTATCCTATTGCCAACATGCGTCAATCCTATTCTCAAAATACACAGATCATGAAGTCCATCACGTGCTCACCTGTACTCGAACCTCTGGCAGGTTGACCTTGAGCGCGAGCTCCTCTCTGCTGTACACGTCAGGATAATGCGACTTCTCAAACGCCCTCTCGAGCTCGTGCAGCTGAAATGTGGTGAACGTGGTCCGGTTCCGCCGGTGCTTTTTCTTGGGATTTTCATCATCAGAAAATTTACCACCATCCGCATCCGGTAATTCCGGACTGACCATGACAGCAGATCTACAGACACCTGTATAAAAATAATGCAGAGTTTTCCTTGAGAAGCTGCGACATGTTTATATTTTAATTAAAATTCTGTCATTTTAATTTTTTTAACTTAACGCGAAAATATTAAATAGTCATTAAACTTTTATTCGTATATTAAACATCGTCATATATTTAATTATATTTATATATTTCTTCAAATAATTTAACGTTTTCTGTTTCTTTCTTTCTTTCTTTCTTTCTTAACTTCAACGTCTTTTTCATTTACAATTTACATTAAAAAAAAAATCTTAACACGCCTAAAACTTTCAATAAACTTTCCAGTTTATATTAATAGCCTATTTAAATGTGCCTCAGATGTACAATTAGATTATTAATTACTTGAAAATGAAAGAAGTGCTGCCAAAACAGTTTTAAACCCTAAAAACTTTGCGCATCTGTTTACTCACCTTCAAAGCTCTTGGAGTTTTTAGAGTCCTTTTTGGGGGACAACAAGTGCTCAGTGTCTTTGACTGGCTTTCCTGATCCAAAGGAAAACGCCGGGTGGAACATATTCTCTCCTTTAAATCCCAAAATGGATTCAATGCTGTGGATCCTCGTTTGTGATCCAGGACTGCGAACCAAGCGCGCGGATGGGGAAAGACGCTCTTCCATGTCTTGGGACTGTGATCCAACAAGCCTCATCGAACGTTTTGATTTGGAAAAACGAAAGTATGGAAAGCTCAGCTAAAGATTTTCCCGTTTTATAGGCTATATTTCCTAATCAATACACTCAGCAGCACATCCAATAGTCCAGACTGTCCCAGCAGAAGCAAGTCACGCAACTTTCTCCAGTAGTGGTCCTGCACACACTGAGGATGCAGTGGCCCCCAGGGGCCTTATATGGATCCCCCTCGACCGGGATTCTATTGTGTGAGTGACATCCCCTTCGACACGTCAAGAAACGTCAGATTGGCCAGAGTGAGGGATGTAGTATTGTCCCTGAGCAGAGCATTTAACTCCTCCCAGAGATTCTTGTGGCCATAATGGCAGCTTTATAAACCGCCTTACATAAATCTTAAATAATCTTTTCCCACTCCAGATGTCTTGATCATGATGGCCTGTAGAAATGAGAGGAACTGGGGCTGGGATTACATCTTTAAGGTCGAAACAGATCAAAATTACAAGATCTCTGCACGCGCAAAATGTCATTAAAAACGTCAGTTTACAAAAACGCTCCGTGGTAACCACGTGCACCTAACTAGTTGTTTTATAAATGAATAAACAACGTACATTTTTAAACAGAAAAGCTTCTTATACACTTTTATACAAATTTAAGTTAGTTTATCATGTTGAAATCACTGTCATATTATCACACCCTCCTGAGGTGACAGTAAAAGTTGAACGTTTCTGTTTAGAAATATAAGAAAGGATTTACAGGACAAAAAATGTAACAAAATGACACATTTGCCACGTATGTGAGAGTAACACACGGCTTTATATTTCTAAATTTGTTTCCAATTTTATTTGATGTTTTGAATTAAAACGATGTCTTCATATTTACCATTAAAACGTTTCAAATGAAAGAGTAGGCCTACATAGCCTACTTGAAATTATTATTATTTTTAAAGATAGTAAACATTAAACTTTAATTTGTGCGGAAATGTTATATCAAAGTCTGAGACACAGTGCAATAAATAAGTAAGTAAGCCAAAATAAAAAAAAAAAATAAAACACTGAGTTACAGACATTTAAACAAAATGGGCCTAAATAGCCTAAAACTCTGTGGTCTGTCTTGTTATTGTTGTAAAGGCGATAATCTTCTAACCTATAAAAATTAAATAGTAACAACAATAAAATATAGTTCATATATAATTTCTAGAAGAAAATGTAAACGTTATTTAAAGTCTGTTTGCGAACGACAAAATATTGAAATCCATTGGGCCTAACGGAATATGCCTGCTCAGAATAGCCTAAAATTGGCAAATTGGTACAAATAAATTATCATATCTAATTTAACTTGGTGATAAAACATTTAATACGCCTAATTACCAGTCTAAAACGATAAAACACCAACAAGAAGTACTTTAAGCCTACACTTCGAGCATGGAGTGGTTTTTCGACCATTAGGGGATTTTGTTACATGAACAAAACGCGATCTCAAGCAGCAAGCGCGCGACCCCTAAGAGCTAGCCTACAATTGAGGTGCAGTTAATTGGAAGAATTTGCAAACTTCCTCAATATTGAATGGATACGTGTAATTAGCTCCGAACAAAGATTGACAGCAGTCTGATAATCCGCAGGACACACGCTGGTTTGAGGGGATTACACACTTTCCCCCCTCTATCCAAAACAGCTCAAATCCTTTCAACTGCTTGGCTTTTCCCTAATTACAACAGATAATGTTGGTATTCCGAGATTTATTCAAAGATACACACACACATAGGCTACTTGAAAAACAAAAATACGCTGAAAAATACAAGAATACATTTTTTGAATGTGTTGATTAGCTCCTCAAAATCAACGAATGTGTTATAGCCTATTATTTTATTAAATATTATTTTTAAATATTCAGATAATTAAACATTGAGAATTATGGTAAGACTATGTGAAATACCTTTCCCATTTTTAGGTAGGCTACTTTAAGTACGTTTTTCGGTAACACTTTATTTTAATGTGACATAGTTACAAGTTACATGTATAGTAATAACAGTAAATTATGAATAATAACAAGCAACTAACCTTAAAGCAAACCCTAACCCTAACTCTATAGTAAGTAGCCTACATGTAGCTAATTAATATTACTCAGTACTTACTTGAGTAGTAACTAAATCACCTTAAAATAAAGTGTAACCCGTTTTCTCTCCACAACTTTACCTAAGGGCAATTTTTTAAAGTGCAAATATTCCACTCAATAAATATGAGGTCTTATAATGTGAAAACAAGATTACTCTGTTACTGTCTAGTGAAGGAATTTAACTTGTCTTAGACCTTGTAATCCTATTAACAGGTAATCTTTTAAACTCCAAATACATGCTTTTTTAAATAATCATGAACTTGAATTATTTAATATTTATTTTCTCCAGTCATCTGGCCCTTTTTTAATTTTTATTATGCTTGTTTTCTTGCATGAAATAAAATATTGACACAGTTATGGCCAAGAAAAGCTCACAGACATACTTATTTTGATCACGAATGCCCAACAGACCCACAGTTTTTCAACTGTCTATTTTATTCATCTGTTTACACATGAGACATCAACCATATACATGCCTATTTACCTCACATGAAAAGTTAATACATAAGACTAAAGAATCCTAATAAGCGTTACAATATCATATGCGTCAACGCTATGGTCAGCTGTCTAGAAAAGAAAAAATAACAGCATCACATTCATCTCAAACCCTTGTGCAAAAAAGCAGGAGGGGGAATTAAACAGAGCTTCTCCGCCTCTGGTTCAAGTCATTATATGTTTGTTAGATATATTTACAGGTAAATATTGCAACATATGCACAAAAAAAGAGGAGGAAACAGACTACAACATCATTTATTCAAACAAAACATACAAAAGAAATGAAGTCCAACAGCAAAATTGGGGGGCAAGCAAATGATATTCAGAGAAGCCGAAAAGCTGATCTAGAATCAGATGTTGCAGCTATGGGATTTAAAAACTTGGGTGAAACTTTGGTAACACTTTACAATATTTCTCATTTGTTAACATTAGTTAACATAAATGAACTATGACCAATATATATATTTATATTTTTTACACCATTTATTAACCTTTGTTAATGTTAGTTAATAAAAATACAATCGTTCATTGTTAGTTCACAGTGCATTAACTAACTTAATCATTTTAAAATATGAGTACTGTAAACTCATATACATTAAATTAAATTCACTTATATTTTAGTGTTAGTTTAGTCAATAGAGTAAACTCAACTTAAAGATTTTAAGTTTATTCCACTCATTCAGTTTGAATTCAGGTAACAAATCTAACTAAGTCTTAACAACTATATAGCTACTTAAATGGTTTGAGGAAACCGATTGCCTTAAATAGTTTAAGTTCATCAAACTCAAAGTAATAAAGTTACATAAGACTAAGCAAAGCAATGATAACAGAACAGGAGAAGCAATTTCATTGCCAGTTGATGTTAACGAATGTAGTTAACAAATGAAATTTATTGTAAAGTGTCACCGAAACTTCAACAGCAATCAATCAATGTGGAGGGAAAATTAAGATACTGTTTTTGTTTTGTTTTTCTAAAAGAGACCCAGGCTGGGTTTCTCAAAAGCATCACTGATCGTAGAGACCATCGACGGTTCTACAATCTACTTAGGCTTATGATGCTTTTGGGAAATGCAGTCCTGGTTTGAAGAAATTTGCTACATCACTACATGACAGAACACTTCTCCTCAGCCTTGGACTTGATCTCTGTCAGTGTAGCGCTGGCTTTCTCTTTTAACTGATCCATGTCCATGTTCTGTAAGTTCTGCATCTGCCCCAGGATGGAGTCCTTCTCCTCCTCCTCTGTGGCGTCCTCATCCACCATCTTCAGCAGCTCCTCGGGAACGTCCACGTCATCTCCTGCCATCTGGAGCATGTTCTCGTCCTGCTCACTCTGAGGGAGAAATCCACACATGAAGTCAAACAGGGACACAAGCACATATAGGTACATTTGTGTTCATAAAGGCAAAAATAAACAATGTGGATCAGTTGCACATTGCACAGTTTTTTTTTCCTGAACATCTCGACCAGTCTTACATTGGCTCAAACCAACGAATTTCAAGGAGATTTCTCTGTTATACACAATTACCATTTTAATACAATCTTTAAAATAAAGGTACCAAAAGGGCGTTTTCGCATCAGTGCCATAGAAGAACAGTTTTTGTGCCACAGAAGAACTTTTCAGTTGACAGTTCCTAAAAGAACCATTTTTTTTTTCTTATTGTGAAGAACATTTTGTGCAATGGAAAGGTT